>NC_133649.1:110209423-110445236 GCF_009905375.1 Apium graveolens | reverse complement strand
TACACCAATCGATTGCAAATTTCAAGAGGAACAAAACCACCCATCTAGAACATCTAATAACCTCTGGAACAAAAGCCTTAAATTTCAATTAAGAACATTCATACGGGTTATAAACCCTAATTTCAAAATTCGAAAATCAAACTCAATTTTGAACATGTTATTGAACTCCATATCAGTCATATGACATATCAAAATCATCAGGAAAACAAGCTCTATAACATGCAAGCATCAAATCATTCAAACAATCATCCGTACAAAAATTCATATTTTAATCAAAATAATTCAAAAATAAATAAAAATATATAAAATCAACCTTTGATTCTGCAGTTCTGAAACTTGTATAATCTGATAGTACTCTTCAAACCCTTCGTTTTGATTACTAGATCTTTCCAAACAAAGATCAATAACACCTTCAAAAGCTGATTTGATTTTCAGAAGATTTTATGAATATATGAATTTTCTCTGTAAAATTCTATAATTACTGTTTGTAAATGATTTTTGGTATGAAATAAAATACGGTAAAGGCTATTTATAATTACGGAAAATTAGTATCCCGTTGGATCATTCCGGATATAAAATCAGTACGTTTATTTATAAAAACAGATCCAAACGATACCTTTGTTGTTGTCTCCAAAGGTCACCAAAGGGCCAGCCATCTCCTAAAACTATGATAACAGGGCTTTATCACATGTCATGTGCCTGGAGCATCCATTGTCAATGATCCACATGAATTTATTCTTCTTGCCTTGCACACAATGAGGTTTAAGTGTTTTTAGCTACCCAAGCAGTGTTGGCACATTCTTCTTCTGACAGAGTTAGCAGGAGTAGAACTTGAACAATCAAAATAGACATCTTTCTTAGTTTGATTAACATTTTCTTATCTGATCACAGATCTAAAATTAACTTCTTTAGATCTTTTCTTAACTTATGACAGCTAGTCAAAACTTTCATGTTGCATGGAATACAATCAAACTTGTTATAGAAAGAGTGGGAGTCATCTGCTTGAGCATCATTGTACTTGCAGGCTCCATACTTTGACTCACTAACAATCTTTTACAAATATGAGTTAAATGATTTGTTGAGCCACATCTTTGACACTGTTTTCTGGGAGCATCTGCAACATAATCATAGTTGTTGCTTTTGTTAACACCTATCTTTTCATTTTTATTCTTTTTTCTTTCATGTGTTTCATTTTTTGTTTCAGTTACTAGTATTTTAATGACTGGACTAGGCTCAGACTTTTTCACACTATCAGTGTTGATTGTTGATTTGGCATTTTTCTTTTCTTCATCTTCATCTGCAATTTCTTACTTGATGATGAGCTCCTCTTCATTGAAATTCACCTCACAGACTTTGAACAAGGATGCATTCACCTTTTGAAACACAACAGGAAATTCTTTGTTTACACTTTCCTTTTTTTGTCAATTTGACATTTCTTATGAGATGAACCGGCCTCATAGTCCAGTCCAATTGCTATGTTAACACAGGGTTTGTCCTTCTCATGGTATTGACAAACAAGCTGAAAGGCATTTTTAAATGACTAATTCTCATGTTTAATTTTCTCAATTTTATCTCTCAATATAGCTTCTACTTCCTCTGAACATTTTAGCTTATTTTTTAAGATATTCATTTTTTCCTGACTGACTCTAGGATTACAAGCTGCAACTCTAGTTCTTGTTTCTCAATTTTAAAATTTTCATTCACTTTTAATAGCCTACTCATTTCCTAAGTAGCATCCACCATGATTGTGTGAATGTGAAACATTTCTACACTTTCTTTTCAACAGTTTCCTTATATTATGAAGCATTTAAATCAATGGTGGTTATGATAGGTACCTCAAATTTTGATGCAGATGACTCTCCTTCCTCCAAGGCCATGAAAGCATAATTTCATATTCTTCACCATCATCTTCATCATTGTCATCCCAACTCTTTCCCTTATCAGTATAAGATTTTCCTTTTTTGCTTCTTCAGAAGTGCTTCATACCTAGCTTCAAGCTCCAAATATGCCTTATCTTTCTTAACCTTCTTTTCCTTTCTGCATTATGTGTCAAAGTGACCAAGTTCATCACAATTGTAGCATCTAATCTTAGATCTGTCCACATGTCCTAATTTATAACCACCTTTGCAATTTGCATTTGTCTGTGTTTTCCTTTCAAGTTATTATTGTAGGATGTTTGACCTTTACCCTTGAAGTGCCTAAGCTTCTTGACTCTTATATTTGAAAACTTCCTTGCCAGGTAGGCCACCAACTCATCAAGAGTGTAATACTCTTACTCATCCTCTTCTAACTCCAGAATGACTTATTTTTTAGGCTCCTGGTTCTTCTGCTCAACATGTTGCATAACTTGAGTATGTGATTCAGTTTCATCTTCAGTTATTTTTTTGTCATTATGTTGTATAAAACATGCATGTACCTCAACAAGACTAAGTCATATTAACAACCCTAAGTAAGTTGTATTGTCATCTTAGTTTGTATTTGTACTTGTAACATTTTAAAGTCTGTAAAAATACAAAGGATCAGACTAGAGTTTTTCCTGAAACAACATCAAGCCTTAGATTCTATCTGGAAGAAGATCAAGATGATCATGCCTCAGAAAAATTTGAAGAAGCTTGGAGTTGAATAAATCTGTTTGGATAAAAATACTCTAAGTCAAGATCTCTACAAGTCACAAATTTAGTGTTATAGAGAAGTCATTCGAGAACTCCAAAAGACTTATCGAGAAGTCAGGAAAGCTATTAGAGAACTCAGAGAGATATCGAAAAGTCAAGAAGACATGAAGGTTGGAGATATCGACAAGTCATTTCTTCACTAGAGAACTCAGAGTTATCGACAAGTCTACATTCACTAGAGAACTCTGAGTTATCGATAAGTCAAAGTCCACTAAAGAACTCAGAATATCGATAAGTCAAAATTCACTAGAGAACTCTAAGTTGTCGACAAGTCAAAGTGAAGACATGATGCTGAGAGATCTCGGCAAGCTAAAGTTCATTCAAGAACTTAGAGACCTCTATAAGTCTAATTTACCAGAACATTAGAGATCTCGATAAGTCATTATACTTATCGAGATGTCAAGATCTCTATATGCCTAATTGGAGATCTCGAGTAAAATTCTCAAAGTACAAAATCACAGGCCAGTTCAATATTCAAGATTAACAATCAACAAACAATCCAAACAGCTGGATTGACAAGTCTACAAAAAGCAGCTTGAAGAATGTGCAAGATCAATGGTGAAGATTAACTGACACAGGAAGATTAAAATTATCACAGGATGCTAAAGATATGCTAAGCCATAAATGGAAGATCTACTTTTCTATAAATAGAAATGACAAGTTACAGTTTAGAAAAGCTAATAGCATGTCTTATTGTACACTGTGTAAACATGCAGTTAACTGAATTATAAAGTTAACACTGGTCCTTCAGTCAGAAGTAACAATTTAAAAAGAAATCTTGTAATTCTCTCAAGAAGAAGTTAAGCTCTTTATCAACAAAAATCCTACAAATTTTGTAGGAAAACATTCTTAATTTTAATATAAAATTAAGTGAGTTTTGAAGATTTGTGTTCTTTATTTTCTGCAAGCTTAATTTCTGCATGAACACATTTTACTACAAGATTTAATTTACTTTGTTCAACCATAAACATTCAAGAAAAGCCTAAAAACATCTAAAACACATTCACCCCCTATGTGTGTTATTCATTTCCTAACAAGTGGTATCAGAGCAAAATCTGAAAGTAAACAAATTCAAGAGATTAGAAGAATGAATACACAGAAAATCAGTAGCATCAAAATTCCTACATTTGACAAAGCTAACTACACTCTTTGAAAAAAGAAAATGATGCTGTTTATCAGGATGGCCAATCCACTCTACATTCAGATCCTCAAGAATTGGCCTTTCACTCCTATGGTTAGAGTTGAGGAATCTACAGATGGAGATATGGTTATTCCAGCTCATTATGCTCCCAAGGACCCTGCATAATACTCTGAGCCTGAGAAAGAGAAAGTCTCCCTGGATAGTGGCTTGCAGTTAATCTTAATTGAGTCACTTGACAAGGTAATGTATAACAACATTGTCAACTGTGACACTGCAAAACAGATCTGGGAAAAGATAGAGATATTGTATGAGGGAACTGAAGAATTTAGGTCAAACCAAAGAAGAATACTGATTTCACAGTATGAGGGTTTTATGGCAAAGTCAAAGGAAAAAATTACTGATGTGTTTGAAAGATTCAATAGGCTGATAAATGACTTGCAACTTCATGACAAATACTATGAAGCTGAAAAAGTGAACCTAAAGTTCTTGCTTACTCTCCCTGATCATTTGGAACATAAAATCTAAGCAATCAGGGAAGGGAGAGACTTGAGCAGAATAACACTGGAAGTTCTATATGGAATTCTCAAAACATATGAACTAGAAATGATTCAAAGGAAATCATTGAGATCTGGTCAAGGACATGTTGTGGATGGCTCAAGTGCTTTAATTATAAATGAAAGCCAAACATCTAATGATGAACCAAGATCTAAAACTCCAGTTGCCTCAACAAGTGAGCAAAGAACAAATGATTCACAGGAACAAGTTATTCTGGAATTGAAAAAAGATGAGTTCTACACTCTTGAAGAACTGGATGAGCTAGATCAGTCAATGGCCTATTTGGCTAGAAAATTCTCTAATATTAGAGTAAGAAGCCACGATACTTCAAGAGTAAAGGGCAGTCTTTCAACAAAGACAACAGCTGGAAAGAAAAAGGGAAGTACAATTATGATAGTAAGAATGGCTACAAAATTGGATCTGTTGACAGATCTAATATAAGGTGCTTCAATTGTGATGAACTAGGCCACTTTGCTATAGAATGCAGGAAACAGAAGAAGGAAAAGAAAGACAAAGCTTATCTTGAAATGGAAGCAAAGTATGAAGCTCTTCCGAAAAGCAGCAAAGCAAAGCTTACATTGCAGAGGGAAAGAGTTGGGATGATTCAGATAATGATGAAGATGAGGAAGTTGGAAACTATGCTCTAATGGCTTTGGAGCAAGGTGAATCATCCTCATCAAAATCACAAGTACCAACTTTTACCACCATTGATTTAAATGTGAATCAATATAAGGAAACTGTTGAAAAGATGAGCACGGAAATGTTTCACATCCACACAAGCATGGTTGATGCTAATGAAGAAGTTAGTAGGTTAACAAAGATAAATGAGAGGCTTGAAAGTGAGAAGCAAGAAACTGAATTGTTGTTGGTGGAGCTTGAAGCTTTAAAACAAGAAAATTCATATCTAAAGAACAAGCTCAAGTGTGAAAATAAAATTGAAGCAGTGCTAAGGGAGAAGCTGGAAAAGAATGGAGTGAACATGAAATCTTTCATAAATGCATCTGAACTGGTCGGACAGTACCATGAGAAAAATAAGCCATGTACAAACATTGTTATTGGCCTTGACTATGATGCTATGAATGACAAAAGAAGACTGTAGGTGACAAAGGGAAAGCAAAGAAAACTGAAAATGCTCCAACCTTTTGAAAGAGGTTAATGCACCTATATTCAAAGCATGTGAAGTCAACTTCAATGAAGAAGAATTGATTATCAAGCAAGAAATTTCTGATGAGGACAAAGAGAAGAAAACTGAAGAATCAACTCAGTTTTTCAATACTGAAGAGAAGCTCATGGACAAACAAAGTTCCAAGACACCTGCTAAAGAAACCAAAACTGAAGATACAAGAAGAAAAAGAAAAATCGAAATGGTAAAATAGGGATAAACAAAAGCAACAATTTTTCTTATGTTGTAGATGCTCCAAGAAAGAAATGTGAAAAATGTGGCTCTATGAATCAGCTAACTCACCTTTGTAAAAAGGTAGTTAGCAAGCCAACTGAAGGAGCCTGCAAATACAATGAAGCAAATGCAAGTGATCCCTACTCCTTCCGTGACAAGTTTGAAAGCATTCCTTGTAACTTAAAAGTGATGAAAAGTTGTCACAAACTGAGAGTAGATCTCAAAGAAACAAAAATTGGGTCTACAACAGAAAGGGAAAATGCTCAACAGTCAATGAATTCTATTTTATCTAAAACTACTCATTCTACTTCTGCTAAATCAGTTAACAAGAAGAAAGTACCCAACACTGCTTGGGTTGCTAAACACACTTAAAACTCATTGTGTGCTGGCCTGGTGAAGTTGCTCTGAAAGGAGAAAGGAAAGAAAGCTTGTTTGTTACAGACTTGGACTTAACAAATAAGGATGACATTTGTTACTTCTATACTAAGGCATTAAGAATAATGCAAGCTTTGGCATAAAAAGCTGTCTCACTTGAATTTCAAGGCAATTAACACCTTGGTCAAAAAAGAGTTAATAAGTGACATGCCCAAACTGGAATTTGCTCAACTTGAAGTCTGTGAAGCTTGTCAGAAAAGAAAAATGAAAAGACCAAGTCACAAGTCAAAAACTGTGAATTCTATAAGTGCACCATTCCAGCTCCTTCACATGAACTTGTTTGGGATAGTAAATGTCTTATCTATTTCAAGGAACAAATATGCACTTGTGATGGTGGATGATTTCTCAAGATACACTTGGGTAGAGTTCATGTACTCTAAAGATGAAACTCCACACATCATAATTAAGAACATCAAGAAGATAGAAAAATAGGCTGAAAATTACAACTGTGTAAAAAGATTGAGAAGTGATAATGGAACAGGATTCAGAAATGCTATATTGAGTGAATTTTGTAAAAGCAAAGGCATTATTCAAGAATTCTCAGCTGCTAAAACACCTCAATAAAATGGAGTAGTTGAAAGAAAGAACAGAACGTTAGTTGAAGTTGCTAGAACAATGCTGCAAGATGTCAAGTTGCCAACAAGTTTCTGGGAAGTGGATGTTAACACTGCATGTTACACTCAGAACATATATCTCATTAACAAGGCAAAAGGCAAATCACCTTATTCAATCATGTCTAAAAGAAAGCCTATTGTAAAGCATCTTCATGTTTTTGGAAGCAAGTGTTATATTTTGAAAGACAACTCTGAATATGTGGGAAAATTTGGCTTAAAAGTCTTTGAAGCAATTTTTCTGGGATATTCACTGGAAAGAACAGCCTACAAAGTCTATGTGATTAATCAAAAGAATATTATGGAGAGCACATATGTGACTTTTGATTATGACAAGTGTCCATGCTTGGAATGCCTTAATGATAATGAAGCTGAAGCCCTTGATTTTGAAAACTTCAACATTTGATGGCTGTAAAGAGGATTTTCAAATATTTAAAGGAAACTCCAAACTTGGGATTATGGTATCCAAAGGGAACTGGTTTTGAAGTTGTTGGTTACATAGATGCAGATTTTGCTGGATGCAGGGTTTACATGAAGAGTACTAGTGGAAGCTGTCAATTTCTTGGACAAGGACTTGTATCCTGGTATAGCAAGAAATAACAATCTGTATCAACTTCTACAGCTGAGGCTAAATACATAGCTGCAGGAAGTTGTTGTGCTCAAGTGCTTTGGATTAGAAATCAGCTAATGGACTATGACCTAGTGTTACACAAAATTCCTATCATGTGTGACAATACTAGTGTTATATCTATTATAGCTAATCCAGTTAATCATTCTAGGACAAAGCACATTGATGTAAGGTACCATTTTATTAGAGAACATGCTACTAATGGTACCATTGAGTTCATTTTTGTTCCAACGGAAAAACAATTAGCTGACATTTTTACTAGACCTTTAGATGAAGCAACTTTCACTAGACTTGTAGGTAAAATTGGAATGCTTAATTCTTCATCCTAAGGCAAGAACTCAGCTAATATTTTGCAGCAGATTAATTTCCAGTAAATCAAAATTAATTTGATTTAATTGGAAATTAACTGAAATATGAACTATAAATATTTCAGAAATCTCTGCATATTTATTTTTCAAAAAATTCAAAATTTAACTTGGAATTTTTCAAATTCTAAGTAAACTGCTCAGTTGTTAATTTACATTCTTAATATGTAAAATTAACACAAGGCAGAATTATAAAAATTAAAAGTATATAGAGAACTGAGTTCTCGATAAGTCTAATTGACTTTTCGACAAGTCATTTTAGGACATCTCGAGTGAGTTCTCGACAAGTCAATTCACTGACTTCTCGAGTGACTTCTCGATAGACTTAAAAATGACTTATCCATAAGTTTTTGTAGAGTTCTCTAGTAGTGTTAATTCATAGAGTTCTCTACAAGTACAATTCTTGAATTACCAATAACTCAGAACTGAAATAACTTAACTTAATAAATTATTTTGGTAAAATACTTTTGGAAAATTTATTCTAATTTTTATTTTGAATTTATTCAAATAAAAGTTGGAATTAATTCAATCCATTTTTGGACAAACTAGGTATTTATTTGACATCTCGATAAGTCAATTTTTAGTTCTCTATAAGAGTAATTCAAAATTACTTCTCGATATGTATTTCATTTCTTAAATTGACTTCTCGATAGTCAAACTCCAAACATCTATTTTTGAGTTCTCGATAAGTCATTTACTTTTCCTATAAATACCCAGACTTCTCGATACATATTTACTTACAACTTTCGAGATCTGAAGTGACCTAGCTTACAATCCAAAACCGATCTCTCTCTAGTTTTTTCTTCTTTCTCACAAATCTCTTTTACCCACTAAACTTCATAATCATATCAATGGCAACCAACAATCTTGTACCCTTTATTCCCAAGGAAACCAACTTTCTTGCATTTCTGGATACAAATCAAGCACCTGAAGTTTTTCAGTGCTTTGTTAAGTTTCTTTCTGAGACCTACTTTTAGGTGCTCTAACTGCTAATCCTGTGTTGTATTTAGATGTGTTAGGTGATTTCTGGAACACAACAATAACCAGGACAGTTGTCCATGAGAATCAAGCTGCAACTATAGTGATAAACTGCACAATTAAGGGACAACAAGTGGAGATTCTTGAGGATGATGTCAACAAGGCTTTGGGCATTCCTACTGATAATCTGGTGGAAGCTCCAACTCAGGATGAGCTGCATGAGTTCATGGGCTTCATAAATTATTCTGAGAGGATTAATCTGGCCAGCATGAACAAGAAATATCTTAGGAGAAATGGTCATTCCTATTTGACTCTGTGATAAGGGCATTTACTTGCAGAAAGTCAGGATTTGACAATATTTCCAGTGTTGTCCAGAAGCTGGGCTACTCCATGGCTCAAAATAAACTGTTAAATGTAGGACACTACATTTTTGGAGGAGCTGAGCACCAGGTTGACAATGCCATTGGAATCAAGAGGTAAGGAGATCTTTCTGCCTAGATTTATTATGTCAACTTTAAATTATAAAGTAAATGACATACATATGATAGAAGGTGTAAAAAGGACACTAATTGGCAGTCGTAAGCAAGTATCCAAGATTCTATTTGGATCACTTCTTACTAAGAATAAGGTTCCAGTAAGTCTTAAGTTAACACCTTTCATGATTGAAAGATTTAAGACTTATCCTTATTCTATGCCAGACATGAGAAGTTTTGGTAATCAATCTAGCACAGCTATGATCCCTAAATCTGTGGAAGTACAAACACAGGAACACCCTCAGGGATCTTCCAAAGCTGCAACTATTCCTTCAAAACCTTTAGAAGCTAGGCAACCAACCACCTCATCTTCTCAAAAGGATGAGGTGAGTAAAAAGAAGAGAAAGGGGGCAACCTTAACTATAGTAACTGAGAGTGGTGAGGACATAGCTGAGAAAGAGTCACCCTTGGTCAAGAGATCCAAAAGGAGTAAACAAACTGAGCTGACCACTCTAGCCACCTCTGCATCCTCCCAACAGGATGTAGTTGTAAAACCAACCAATAGAGAGTCTGCACAGCCTACACAAGAAGCAATTCAAAAGTATGGTAGGAGAAACAAGGAAGGCACACACTGTGAGGACACATCTCTTGAAGCTCCCTCATTCATTCAGGGGGAGCTTCCAACACTCATAACTGAGCACCAAATTCTTATGACTCAAATTTCTTCTATTCCAATTCCACTTGAATCCACTTCTCAAGTGCAACAAAAATCAAGTGACTTAGCTCAAGAAGCGTTTCTCACCACCCATACACTCATTTTAGATGGTGAGAGGCTATATGCTGGGGTAGACCTTGATGACACCATCACAAACATGGGGGATTCATCAGTTTTTACTGAAGACCCCATGCATACTTGTAATGCACCTTCATGTGTAAAACAGTCTTCACAGACAGAACGGTTTTAGGGTAGTAATCATGAGGGGGGCTATCTAAATCCTCTCCAATTCAATTGGAGGCTCCTCACGTAGGAGCAACTCCCCTCATAACCCTAGCAGAAATTGCCTTGGCAGTTGAAGCTAAGAGTACAATTGCCCATGATCCTGTCATAGGGGAGGCAAGTATAGCACATTCAAGTGCTAGTGTATTGCAAGACACACAAGGGTTTGAGGCTGGTGTACATGACAGTAACCCAGTCAAATCCCCTCCAATTCAATTAGAGGTTCCCACTACAAGTGGAGGACAACACACTGTCAAAACCACAGAGCAATCTGTGAGTCAAACTGTGACTTCAGTCACAGGTGTTTCTGAACCTTCCTCCTCAGAACCTCATATTCTCTCTCAGTGGCTGCAAGAATCTGGCTCTCAACCAACTTCTATAGATGATCTACTAGTGGAGCAGATTTCTGGACTGGCCAACATCTCAGCATCTTCTGACTTCCAACATGAGCAATTAAGATTATCAAGCTATCATGCTTACATACAATGAAGAAGTTGAGAAGTAGAAAGAGAAAATTGTAAATGATGCAGAGCAAGATGGAAATGTGGATGCATGGCTATCTGATGACTTTGTGTTGGAAATGGATCAAGTCTTGGCCAGATTCAGGGAAGAGTATGTTATTATCCTTTGAAGCAATGCAAAGTCCTTGACTCCGCAAGAAGTATGATGTAGTCACAAAGTGCATAAAGCTCAACTCAAGGCTTTTCACCTTTTTGGTAAAGCTCTTGAAGTCAAATTGACTGGTCATGAAGACAGGATCAGGAAGATTGTGAGGGAAAAGATGGATGAACTCGTTCCCTCTCAAACTGAGATCAAAATCAATTCAAACACTTTTCAGACCAAATATCCAGATATGATCTCAGTGGGGTAGATAAAGGCATGACATCACTAAAGGTTTCCTTTGTTTCCTTGCACAAGCAAGTTCAAAATCATATCACTAACTCTAATGACACAAGGTTGAAGCTAGATCAGATGCACACTGCAAGATACACTCCTTCTCCCTTGGTCATGGATGAAATTCAGAAATTTGTGCAAGCTACATTTGGATCCTCTACTGTTGTCCCTACATCAAGCTCCCATCAACCTGCATCTACATCAACAAATCTATAGATTCAATCTCTACAAGGTCAAGTCACTGCATTGCATGACTCCAACTCTTCTCTCACTGCATAAGTTCAGGCCTTGACATCTATTGTCAAGAGCCAACAAACAGATATCCAAACCATGGTGGAGTCCCATAAGCATCTTCAAATGTAAAATTCTATAGCTTTGGGAGCCATCATGGCCAAACTCAACATACCACTACCTTCTCTACCTGAATTAGTAACGCCTGAAATTCCAACTCCCCTCATCATGCTTGTCAACAAGACTAAGGGGGAGATAGAGGCTAGATTGGCACAATCAAGGTCATCTCAACAATAAGTCCAGGGTGCGAAAAAGAAATTGTCTAAAGAAGTTGATCTTGACATAGAGAGACTTATTAGGGCTGCTGAAGGACCTAGTCTAAGCAGAGAGTTTGATGAACTACTCAAAGCCTTAAAAGCTTCTCTCAACAACAATCATTTCACATACAAAAAGGCCCTGGACAAGACAATTAATTTCATAAGAGTGATCATGGTCAATCAGGATAACTTTTTGAACAAGAGAATAATGATCAATGCAAATGACTCAGGGACATACAGATGTATGCAGGTGTCCATCAATTACCTTGTCTCAAGGAGGGCATATGAGTTAGATATCTTCATCAGCAAAGTTGAATTTATAACTCACGAAGATACCATGCTATTAACTGAATTGGGAGATGCTCAAGTGGCTGCCTTTCCTAAAGCATATCTACAGCCAAGCAAGGGTATAACATACATCTGTCCAAACATCAAACAATTCAAACATTTTAATATCCCCAAATACTGTGTCATGAGTAACAAGAAGCTTATCATGATCCTTGGAACTGGTTTAAAAACCAAGAAGAACAAGAAAAATGATGATATGGAAATGATAAAGCTACTGAGGAGATATCTGGATAATACAGAAGCCAACTTGCCCAAAACATAGATCAACAAGGATGATTTGGATGATAATGAGCAGAAGAAAGATGATCAAAATCCTTCTGGCTCAAATCCAAGTCAATCCAGTAAGCCATCTCGCAGCAAGAGTGGAGAGAAGAAGGAGGATGACAAGAAAGATGAAGAAAAGAAGAGAAGAAGTGAGAGGAGAAGCAAAAAGCTTCATGATGGCTCAAAACTACATCAAACCCTAAAAATCCAAACACAACTAGCTCAAACCTCAGCTCAACCTACAACATCAACTACCTCAAACATCAAACCTTCTCAAACATATAAGCCAAAATTTCTGTACAAACAAACAGCCAACTCTTTCCTAAAAATTCCAATCTCCTCAAGCCAAAGAAATCTCAAGAAAATGACAACCCTACCTTTAGCCAAACCTTCACTAATTTTCAAGCACAAATTTGTTGGGAGAAAACCTAAGAAAGTCAAGTCTACATAGAAAGAAGAAGTCACTGAAAGAGCCATCTAGAATTGCGTTAAAGAGTCTGACTTTCGACCTCTAAATTGATGCACCTTAGATGAAGACCATTTCCAACATCTAGCTGAGGAAATTGTTAGAGTCTGGCTTGTATCCCTGAAAGAAGTTAGAATTTATTTTGAAGATGGGAAATTCACTTTTCTTGGCAATGACTTAATGGATTCCTTGTCTCCAACAGAAATTAAGAGGGTGATAAGCTTGTTAAAGGACAAGGATACTGCTACAAGGGCATGGAGATTAGTTCTAGCTGAATGGTTGATTGAGTGATTGAGATGTACAAAAAGATCTGAAGAGTTGAAAGCAAAATGAATGAGCAGAATCTCCAAAGATGGAAGATTTCTAAAAATCAAAGATGGTGGATTCTCAAAATTCTGCATAGAATTTCTAGACAGTGGTTATCCTAAGATAGCAAGACAAAAACTTGTGGAAGCTCTAAGTGGAACACCTATTATAGAAGAACTTGAACTTCTTGACCACTTAAAGGATCAACTTAGAGAAGAAGCAGACACAAAAATTGTCTTTACCTGATACTTGTAACCATTGAACCTTGTAAATCTTATGTTGTACAAAATTTGTAATTATATCAACCTTTGTGTATTAATTTTATTTTCCATCATTTTAAACTTGGGGTTAGTCTTGTTAACAGGCATAAATTTGTGTTAAGCAATTTTCTCACAAATTGGGGGAGATTTTTTGTATAAAACATGCATGTACCTCAACAAGACTAAGTCATATTGACAACCCTAAGTAAGTTATATTGTCATCTTAGTTTGTATTTGTACTTGTAATAATTTAAAGTCTATAAAAATGCAAAGGAGCAGACTGGAGTCTTTTTCCTGAAATAGTATCAAGCCTAAGGATTCTATCTGAAAGAAGATCAAGATGATCATGCCTCAGAAGAATTTTGAAGAAGCTTGGAGTTGAATAAATCTGTTTGGATAAAAATACTCTAAGTCAAGATCTATACAAGTCACATATTTAGTGTTATAGAGAAGTCATTTGAGAACTCCAAATGACTTATCGAGAAGTCAGGAAAGCTACTAGAGAACTCAGAGAGATATCGACAAGTCAAGAAGACACGAAGGTTGGAGATATCGACAAGTCATTTCTTCACTAGAGAACTCAGAGTTATCGACAAGTCTACATTCATTAGAGAACTCTGAGTTATCGATAAGTCAAAGTCCACTAGATAACTCAGAGATATCGATAAGTCAAAATTCACTAGAGAACTCTAAGTTATCGACAAGTCAAAGTGAAGACATGATGCTGAGAGATCTCGACAAGCTAAAGTTTCATTCGAGAACTCAGAGACCTCTATAAGTCTAATTTACTAGAGCATTAAAGATCTCGATGTAACGACCGAGGAATTACGCTTGTATTATATTATAATAATAATAAATTATGTGTATTATTATGTGATTAAATGTGTTAAGTCGTTGAACCCTAACTGCTATGTGTTATGTGTTGGTTGTTTTGATCCAAACGTGTTTTGGATATTTATTGAGCGTTCTATCGTCAGTTATATATATTATATCAAAACATGTACAGCTCAAAACTATGTTTTAAAAGCCCGTATTTCAAACAAAATCATTGGCCCTATTTTGCCAAAAATGCCCTATACCGTATCGCTATTCTGAACCCCTAGACGTTTTACCAATTGACCTTTTTCGCGAAATACGACTTTTCCGGACCCCTTCGGGTACCAAAAACCCCACAAAAATCACATTTTTATTTTTATATGATTATGAAATTATCATATATCATTTTTCTTTGTATTTTTGTATTTTTCACAATTTTTGGGAATTTTTAGTATTTATTTTGTATTTATTGGATATTTAAAAATTCATTATTAATACCCAAAAATTATAAAAATTGGGGCCAAATATTTTTATTAGGAGTGTAATTAGACCCTTAATTTTACTTAGGGGTATTATTTTCATAAATATAAATACCTGAATTACTATTAATTAAATCAGTTAATTATAATTAAAAATCAGAAAAAAAAAATAAAAAGAAAAAGAAAGGGGATTAGGGTTAGGGGTTTGTGAAGAACAGCAGCAGAATCAATCGGACTTTTGAAGGTGATTCCGGTGACAGAAATTGAAGTGTGAGTAACCGATTTAAAGCCCAAAGTCTGTTCTATCAGATTATCACGTCAAAATCATCAACCGAGGTATTAATTTGTGTTTCGTAATTTTCGGATTAATTTCTCGAATTCGGGTTAGAAGTTCTGGTAATTGTTTGATGATTATGTTAGTATAGATGTTTAGATCGTCGATTTTGGAGTCGATTGACACCGGTTTTGTCGAGTTTGGCTTCGGGTTTTGTCTCGCCGGAAAAAGCGGCGCCGCCGCCGCTGTTATCGGTGGTTTAGGCGGCGGGGACGGATAAAACGAAGGAGGAACACGACAGGGGAGGCCTGGGAACGAAAGGGAACGAAGCAGCAGAAGAAACGAGGCCGATTGATTGCCGTTTTTGCTTCGTCGGAAGTTTCCGCCGGGCCGGAATCTGGGCAACGGCCGGCTGTTCTTCCCGACCCGATTGGGTTGGGGACGACCCGGTTTGCAACCCGGTTTCGACCCGGGTTTGATCCTAAAAACCCTAATCTGAAAACCTGTGTTGTGTTTCTGATATATTAATTATTTATTATATTTTCTAAAATCAGAAAATCAGTTTTAAAAATTCTAATAATTAATTAAAAATTAGTTTTAAATTCTGAAAAATAGTATTATTAATTTCTAAATTATTTTATTAATTTATAAATTCAAATTTAATTATTTAATTAATTATTTAATTATTTATCTAATTATTTATTAGTATCTAATTAATTAATAATTAGGTAATTAATAATTAGGTAATTAATTAATAAATAAGGATTAAAAATAATTAAATAATATGATTAATAATTCGATAATTAGTTATTATTACGAGTAATGATTCGATAATGAGAATTATTATTCGAGCGATAGTTATTCGAATAATATTGTAGTGATTATTTGTATCGTATAATTAAATACCGATAATTAATTGATTAACGAATCGTATAAGTTTCAGTAATAATGTAATAGTTCGATAATTATGTGAGGATTGCGAGTAGCTCGTATTTATACGAGTAATTAATCGTTGAGTTAGATTATAATTCGAGCACATAGTAGATATTCGATAAATAGCGTATCCGTTAATAGAATCGATTGATTATTTGTAAATAATCGATCTAATCGAATAAATATCGATAAGTTATAAATATTATAATAAATTGTGATTAATCCTGATAATTAGAGATTTATTATTTTAGATTATTAAATAAGCAATTATTAATTATTTATTAGTTATTTATTTATTCAATATTTAAAAAGTGATTAATTATTTCGATAATTAATCACATAATTTTCAATAAATCGTAACTCCTTCATTTTAACTCCAAAAATAATAAAAAAATTATTTTTGACTTTGATTTTTCTTAAATAATTATGTAAAAATTATTTTAGGATTTAAAAGGTTGTAATAATTATTTATAATGAATAATAAATTAAATCATCCGTATTTACTTCATAACAATTCAACCGTTAGTCCGATTTGAGTGAAACGAAGACCTCTAGACTCAGAAAAATGAGACAAATCCAATAAAAATGGTTGTAAGTTATAATTTCTTCTGAAAAAGAGTGGTTTGGTGATAATTGATAGTTCGTAGGTCCTAGTAGGGATATAATTGAGCTGAATAAATCCCGAAAAATTATAATAAAATCAGATACGACTAGTAATGCAGGTATAAGCCCAGAATTGATTCTAAAAATAATTATAAATCTAGAAATTAATTATGTGCTTTACGTGCTACGTGCTTTATGTGATTATATGAATAGATGTGCTGTATAAATGTATGTATATATATATATATATGCGAGTCAGATAGAAACGCATGGGTAGACTGATAAGGTTGCGTGATATCAATTCAAGATACACGTATGTAGTAAATTATCTAAACACCTATCTTTCCATGATTTGTTCAGTGTTAGCAAGGCAGAGCAAGCTAGGGTCAGAAGACAGTGAGTTAAACCAGGTTAAGTACGCGCAAGGCAAGTTTTTCCCCTATTCTAAATTCAGAATAGTGAATTATATTTCTTTTCTATCATATCAATTCTCTTTGATAATCATTGTTCATATACACTGTTGTCCATTTATTATTACTTGTTCCAGTTTCATTTCAATTCTTGATTTACCCAATTTATTGAATTCCCTGTTCATATTTCAATTCTTTTACCCTACATATATTCTGGTATATCCTGGTGTTGGGATATATCAATAGCATACCGATTGTTCCGGATGCTCAGCCTTGGACTGGATGGTTACTATAAAGGCTGGGTTTTTCCCAGACCATTAATTAATAGGCCATAGTTGCCTGAGTACTCCTTATGTTGGTTGGGTCTATGCAGTTGGGTATAGATCCGCACTATATTCTGACTAATCAGCAGATTATAGTGCATATGTTGGTTCTTGTTTCCAGTCTTGTTCATTTGGCACTCGCCATCATTGGCAAATTATTATCATATACAGATACAGATGGTTGTTCAAACCAGCAGCTTATTGGTTCATTTATTTCTCTCTCTTTATAATATATATATATATTGTTGCAGGCTTGTTGAGCAATTTTGGCTCATTTTTTTTATTGTCACTCCTATTGTTTTACAGTTAAGGTAGAGAATGAAACCCATCAGGACCCGCATAGTCAAGAAGCGAGTCAAGCAGCGGGACCCTCTTATACCAAGAGTGTTCCTTCCTATTCCCGAAGAGAGCTTTGAATTGCCAGATCAGGTGTAGCAGGATAAGTAGTAATGTTGGGTTGAATAAAAGTTTTGTGTAGTTTGAATAAAGGATTGCGTAGTGAAACTGTAGATAGAATAAAGTTTTGTAATAAAGAGAGTTCTTGAGACAGGTTTTATTTAGTTGGGTTTGTAATAAAGTGTAGTGCATGATTCTTGTTTCCAAACTCAACCCTTAAAAGATCCTGAGTAGTGATAGTTCGGGGTAATTATTATATTAATATTCTGCTTGTGCAGGTATAGTTGGTAATTGTTGTTAATAATGCCCCAAATCTATACCCCGGATTTGGAGGGTGTTATAGTTGGCATCAGAGCTTAGGATTGACCTTGGAAAACAAGAATGTTAGGGTTAAGATAAGATAGGAAAATAAGATAGGATGAGGGTAAGAGTGTTAGGATTGTTTGTCTATGTGATTAGAAGTTATGAGTTATAGGATTGTGATTTAATTGTTTTGTGTTATTATTTTTATGTATATTATATGGCTTCTTTATCATCATCTACGGAGAGGACCGAGACAGATCCAGTGGATGCACAGGTAGTAGCCCCAGTGTCAGAGCAGATCTTACCTCCATTGCAACCTGAGCCAGCACCAGAGATACCACTTCCCCCGGAGGTACCAGGTTTTGCAGATTATTTTCCATACGTTGAGCCAGAGATACCAGATATTCCACCATTAGAGTTTCCGATGTTTGATATTCCTGATATGGGTGATCTTCCGCAGTGGGAGGATTTAGAGCCTCAGATTCCTATGCCACCAGTCGAGATTCCAGAGATGCCACCGATGGAGCCAGAGGCAGAGCCGCCTGTGTATGCACCTATGGAGCAGCCTGTCTTATTTCCTGCCCCATTAGCTATTTATGCACCTGTTCCAGGAGTTTATCAGTTTCCTCAGCCAGAGTTTATGGATGAGATCGTGGTAGATGGACCATTACCTTCTCGAGGTTCCAGCACTGATCTTCATGAGCATCATACCGTGACTTACCAGCGCTTTCAGGTAGAGAGGGAGGAGAGGATTAGATGGCAGAACCAGTGTAGAGAGATCCTTGGATTGTATGAGACACAGACGGATGGTCCTGTCAGAGCATTACGACCGGATTATATACTGAGAGAGAGACTACATCATATTCACCGGGTTAGTTTTCAGCAGCTTACTGATTTGAGACAGCAGGATCTTAGTGCGGAGACAGCATATCGCAGAGCATTGGGACTTACCGAGGCAGTGCTAGAGGCAGTGCAGGAGGAGTTGAGCCATGTACCACCAGGATTTTGAGATTAGCAGATCGATGAGTGCTGTATTATGTATATTTTGTAGATAGAGGCAGTATAGTATTGTATGAGTGTAGCTACTGACTCTGACTGATAGTAGTAGCAGTACGACTG
Organism: Apium graveolens; assembly: GCF_009905375.1. NCBI lineage: Eukaryota > Viridiplantae > Streptophyta > Magnoliopsida > Apiales > Apiaceae > Apium > Apium graveolens. The sequence goes on along the minus strand of NC_133649.1, from coordinate 110,426,243 downwards.
TTATATCATAGGTTTTTGTATCAAGCACTGACACCTGTAGCTGGTGTTCTACCTATATATATATATATATGAGATAATCTTTTGCACGTTTTCTTTATTTTATTTCCAGTCATTTAAGCATTTACATTTATTTCAGTACCATTGCATATTTACAAATGTAGTTTTATTCACGATCATGTTGTAAAAAAAAAAAAAAAAAAAAAATTTAAAACATATCATACTGTTTTATCTATTCAGGTATTTAATAAGTTATTTTATTTCTCGAATCGACTGTTTTAATATATGTTTAATATACTGTTATTAAATAAGATCCATTATTTATTTACCAGAAAAATGGCACCTAAGAGAAAAGCGCAGCCTGACTCATCGAATGGAAACACCGATGGCCAAAACAATAATAAACAGATGGATCAGATGTTTAATCTCATGCAACAGCAGATGTTGATGATGCAACAACAAATGCAGCAGCAGCAACAGCAGTTCCAACAACAGATGTTACAGCAAGCCGCTCATCCAGGACATCAAATACCACCAGCAGCACCTACGACTACTTTCAAGCAATTTCAGTCGGTGAAGCCACCGGAATTTATGGGTTCCACAGATCCTACAAAAGCGAGAGCTTGGCTGAAAGAGATGGAAAAGGCTTTTTCGTTGGTAAAGATTGAGGAAGAGCAGAAGACAGATTTCGCTAGCTATTTTCTAAAAGGCGAAGCTAATTACTGGTGGGAATCAAAGAAAGCTTTGGAAGAAGGTGTGGTGACCTGGAACAGATTCACTGATCTTTTCTTGGAGAAATATTTTCCTCGTTTTATGAAGAACCAGATGGAGATCAAGTTCCTGGAGCTGAAACAAGACAACTTATCGGTTGCGGATTATGAAACCAAGTTTACTGAATTGGCAAGGTTTGTTCCAGAGCAGGTGGATACGGACGAAAAGCGGGCCAAGAGATTTCAGCAAGGACTAAAACCATGGATTCGTAGCAGGGTAGCTGTGTTTGAATTGACAACTTATACGGCTGTTGTTTAGAAGGCTATGATTATTGAAGGAGAAAGCGAAGCAGCTCAGAAAGAGAAAGGACCAGGGAATTTTCAGAATCGTTTCAACAAAAGGCCGGGATTTCAAGCTCGGGGAAAAGTAAATTTCAAAAGGCCAAAGCAGAACAATCAGAGGATGGGAAATCGACTTCCAGCCCCAATTCAGCAGAGACTTATCCGACCGCTTATACCTGATTGCAGAACATGTGGTAGAAAGCATACAGGAGTTTGCAACAAGCTAAATGTTACGTGTTTCAAGTGCAAGCAAAGGGGACACTATTCTGGAGAATGTCCAATGGGAAAGGCAGAAGTTACTTGTTTCCAATGTGGGAGAAAAGGACATATCGCCAAAGACTGCAGAGGAATTGCTAATGGCTGCCAGTATTCGAAGAATTTTAGCATTACCTCCACCTCCACTACCACAGCAAAATCAGCCCAGAGCAAGAACTTTCAACATGTCAATGAAGGAAGCGGTACAGAGTCCGAATGTGGTTACAGGTACACTCCCTGTAAATTCCGTAAATGCTTTAGTATTGATTGATTCAGGAGCTACTAGATCTTTTATTTCTGAAGCCTTTATCTCTAAGATAGATTGTGAGATTCAGTGGTTGGATGAAGTGTTAGTTATAAAATTAGCGAATAATGATCAGGTTGCAGTAGATCGAGTATGTCCGAGCTGTGATATTGAGATAGGGAGATGTCATTTTTCAGTTGATTTGATACCTTTTAGGTTAGGGGAGTTTGATATTATTTTAGGAATGGATTGGCTGTCTAGTAATAATGCTCAAATTGATTGTGCGAATAAGAGAGTGAAATTGCAAACTGAAGAAAATGAAACGGTAATATTTAAAGGTGAGAAGCAAAAGCAGAAATTCCTATCAATAATGCAGACGAGAAGATTGCTACGTCAAGGATGTCAAGCTTATTTAGCCTATGTACGGGATGTTGATAAGGGAGATTTGAAGATTGAAGACATTCCTGTAGTTTGTGAATTTCTTGATGTTTTTCCGGACGAATTACCAGGACTTCCACCAGATCGAGAAATCGAGTTTACTATTGACTTGACGCCAGGAACTGAACCAATTTCGAAAACTCCATATCGAATGGCACCTGTTGAAATGAGGGAATTAGCAAAGCAGTTGCAAGAACTTCTTGACAAAGGAATTATAAGGCCAAGTGTATCCCCATGGGGTGCGCCAGTATTGTTCGTGAAAAAGAAGGATGGTAGTATGCGACTGTGTATTGATTATCGTGAGCTGAACAAGTTAACTATCAAGAATAAATATCCTTTACCTCGCATTGATGATTTATTTGATCAATTAAAAGGAGCAGCATGGTTTTCGAAAATTGACTTACGATCAGGCTATCATCAGTTAAAGATCAAGGCCGAAGATATTCCAAAGACAGCGTTTAGAACAAGGTACGGACACTATGAATTTCTTGTAATGGCTTTTGGATTGACGAATGCACCTGCAGCGTTTATGGATTTGATGAATCGAATATTCAAGAAGTATTTGGATAAGTTTATCATTATATTTATTGACGACATTTTGATCTATTCAAAGACGGAAGAAGAGCATGCAGCGCATTTAAGAACGACATTGGAGATATTACGGAAGGAGCAGCTTTATGCAAAATTTTCCAAATGCGAATTTTGGTTGAAAGAAGTGCAGTTTCTAGGGCACATCATCAACAGAGAAGGCATTCAAGTTATCCAACAAAGATTGAAGCTGTGTTGAATTGGGAAAGACCAAAGACGCCGACAGAGGTTCGAAGTTTCTTAGGTTTGGCAGGATATTATCGAAGATTTGTCAAAGATTTTGCGAAGATAGCTACACCGCTGACCAAGTTAACTCGACAAAGTGAAAAGTTCGAATGGAATAGTAAGTGTGAAGAAAGTTTTCAAGAGTTGAAAAATCGGTTGGTGACGGCACCAGTATTAGTACTGCCAGACGAGCAAGGAAATTTTGTTATTTACAGTGACGCTTCATATCGTGGTTTAGGATGTGTGTTGATGCAACATGGTAACGTCATTGCATATGCGTCGAGACAACTTAAACCTCATGAACAGAAATATCCTACGCATGATCTGGAATTGGCAGCAATTGTATTTGCATTGAAGCTGTGGAGACATTATCTGTACGGTGAGAAATGTGAAATCTACACGGATCATAAAAGTCTGAAGTATATCTTCACGCAAAAGGAACTAAACATGCGACAACGTCGATGGCTGGAATTGATTAAAGATTATGATGTTACAATCAGTTATCATCCAGGAAAAGCAAATGTTGTAGCAGATGCGCTAAGCAGAAAAGAAAGATTGAATCGGTTGACTTCATGCGAAGAATTGGCCAGGGAATTCGACAAATTGGAAATCGAAATTCGTATTCCTAATGAATCTGCAGAAACTATCTACGCTATGACTTTCCAACCAGAATTGCTGGAAAAGATTCGCCGTTGTCAAGAAGAAGTGATGAGTCAAGACGACAACTTAACAGGAGAAGAGATTACAACTCAGAAAGATAATGAAGGAATTTTACGTTTTGCGTTAAGAATCTGGATCCCTAACGTGGCAGAATTAAAAGAAGAAATTATGCGAGATGCGCACAATTCGAAGTATTCCATTCATCCAGGAAGCACGAAAATGTATCGTGATTTGAAGGAAAACTTTTGGTGGCCGAATATGAAGAAGGAGATAGCAGAATGGGTAAGTAAATGCTACACATGCCAGCGAGTTAAAGCAGAACACCAACGTTCGAGTGGGTTATTGCAACCATTAGACATTCCAGAATGGAAATGGGAACATCTAGCGATGGATTTTGTGGTAGGACTACCGAGGACTAGGGCAAATCATGATGCGATATGGGTAATCATTGACAGACTTATGAAGTCGGCACATTTTCTACCAATTAATGAAAGATTTTCGCTCGACAAATTAGTGCACATGTATCTCAAAGAAATTGTGATGCGTCATGGAGTACCAGTATCAATTGTATCGGATCGAGATCCTCGTTTCAATTCAAGATTTTGGAGACAATTCCAAGAATGTCTAGGAACGAAGTTGAATATGAGTACAACTTATCATCCGCAAACTGACGGCCAAAGTGAAAGGACAATTCAAACGATTGAAGACATGCTACGAGTTTGTGCGATCGATTTTGAAGGCAGTTGGGATGAACATTTACCCCTAGTGGAATTTTCTTATAACAATAGCTATCACGCCAGTATTGGAATGCCACCGTATGAAGCATTATATGGGAGGAAATGCAGATCACCCGTGCATTGGGATGAAGTTGGAGAACGCAAGATTTTGGGTCCAGAATTAATTCAGCAGACAAAAGAAAAGATTAATCTTATTCGAAAATGAATCGAGGCCGCACAAAATAGACAAAGCAGATATGCAAACCAAGCCAGGAAGGATATGGACTATAAGGAAGGAGAACACGTATTGCTCAAAATATCGCCATGGAAAGGATTGACCAGATTTGGCAATAAAGGGAAATTGAAGCCACGATACGTTGGACCATTTGAGATTTTGAAGAAAATTGGGAAGGTTGCGTACGAGTTAGCTCTACCACCCCATATGCAGCACATTCACAACGTATTTCATGTATCTATGCTTAAGAGGTATAATCCTGATACAAGGCATGTAATAGAGTATGAACCAGTAGAACTTCAGGCAGATTTGTCATATGTAGAACAGCCAATAAGAATTCTAGATAGGCAAGAGAGGGTATTAAGAAATAAGTCTGTGTCATTAGTAAGAGTTTTAAGGAGAAACCCAGTGGTTGAAGAATCAACCTGGGAGCTTGAAAGTGAAATGCTAGAAAAGTATCCTCAGTTATTTGCATAATTAGATTCTGAGGACAGAATCTTGTTAAGGGGGGAGAATGTAACGACCGAGGAATTACGCTTGTGTTATATTATAATAAAAATAAATTATGTGTATTATTATGTGATTAAATGTGTTAAGTCGTTGAACCCTAACTGCTATGTGTTATGTGTTGGTTGTTTTGATCCAAACGTGTTTTGGATATTTATTGAGCGTTCTATCGTCAGTTATATATATTATATCAAAACCTATACAGCTCAAAACTATGTTTTAAAAGCCCGTATTTCAAACAAAATCATTGGCCCTATTTTGCCAAAAATGCCCTATACCGTATCGCTATTCTGAACCCCTAGACGTTTTACCAATTGACCTTTTTCGCGAAAAACGACTTTTCCGGACCCCTTCGGGTACCAAAAACCCCACAAAAATCACATTTTTATTTTTATATGATTATGAAATTATCATATATCATTTTTCTTTGTATTTTTGTATTTTTCACAATTTTTGGGAATTTTTAGTATTTATTTTGTATTTATTGGATATTTAAAAATTCATTATTAATACCCAAAAATTATAAAAATTGGGGCCAAATATTTTTATTAGGAGTGTAATTAGACCCTTAATTTTACTTAGGGGTATTATTTTCATAAATATAAATACCTGAATTACTATTAATTAAATCAGTTAATTATAATTAAAAATCAGAAAAAAAAAATAAAAAGAAAAAGAAAGGGGATTAGGGTTAGGGTTTTGTGAAGAACAGCAGCAGAATCAATCGGACTTTTGAAGGTGATTCCGGTGACAGAAATTGAAGTGTGAGTAACCGATTTGAAGCCCAAAGTCTGTTCTATCAGATTATCACGTCAAAATCATCAACCGAGGTATTAATTTGTGTTTCGTAATTTTCGGATTAATTTCTCGAATTCGGGTTTGAAGTTCTGGTAATTGTTTGATGATTATGTTAGTATAGATGTTTAGATCGTCGATTTTGGAGTCGATTGACACCGGTTTTGTCGAGTTTGGCTTCGGGTTTTGTCTCGCCGGAAAAGCGGCGCCGCCGCCGCTGTTATCGGTGGTTTAGGCGGCGGGGACGGATAAAACGAAGGAGGAACACAACAGGGGAGGCCTGGGAACGAAAGGGAACGAAGCAGCAGAAGAAACGAGGCCGATTGATTGCCGTTTTTGCTTCGTCGGAAGTTTCCGCCGGGCCGGAATCTGGGCAACGGCCGGCTGTTCTTCCCGACCCGATTGGGTTGGGGACGACCCGGTTTGCAACCCGGTTTCGACCCGGGTTTGATCCTAAAAACCCTAATCTGAAAACCTGTGTTGTGTTTCTGATATATTAATTATTTATTATATTTTCTAAAATCAGAAAATCAGTTTTAAAAATTCTAATAATTAATTAAAAATTAGTTTTAAATTCTGAAAAATAGTATTATTAATTTCTAAATTATTTTATTAATTTATAAATTCGAATTTAATTATTTAATTAATTATTTAATTATTTATCTAATTATTTATTAGTATCTAATTAATTAATAATTAGGTAATTAATTAATAATTAGGTAATTAATTAATAAATAAGGATTAAAAATAATTAAATAATATGATTAATAATTCGATAATTAGTTATTATTACGAGTAATGATTCGATAATGAGAATTATTATTCGAGCGATAGTTATTCGAATAATATTGTAGTGATTATTTGTATCGTATAATTAAATACCGATAATTAATTGATTAACGAATCGTATAAGTTTCAGTAATAATGTAATAGTTCGATAATTATGTGAGGATTGCGAGTAGCTCGTATTTATACGAGTAATTAATCGTTGAGTTAGATTATAATTCGAGCACATAGTAGATATTCGATAAATAGCGTATCCGTTAATAGAATCGATTGATTATTTGTAAATAATCGATCTAATCGAATAAATATCGATAAGTTATAAATATTATAATAAATTGTGATTAATCCTGATAATTAGAGATTTATTATTTTAGATTATTAAATAAGCAATTATTAATTATTTATTAGTTATTTATTTATTCAATATTTAAAAAGTGATTAATTATTTCGATAATTAATCACATAATTTTCAATAAATCGTAACTCCTTCATTTTAACTCCAAAAATTATAAAAAAATTATTTTTGACTTTGATTTTTCTTAAATAATTATGTAAAAATTATTTTAGGATTTAAAAGGTGGTAATAATTATTTATAATGAATAATAAATTAAATCATCCGTATTTACTTCATAACAATTCAACCGTTAGTCCGATTTGAGTGAAACGAAGACCTCTAGACTCAGAAAAATGAGACAAATCCAATAAAAATGGTTGTAAGTTATAATTTCTTCTGAAAAAGAGTGGTTTGGTGATAATTGATAGTTCGTAGGTCCTAGTAGGGATATAATTGGGCTGAATAAATCCCGAAAAATTATAATAAAATCAGATACGACTAGTAATGCAGGTATAAGCCCAGAATTGATTCTAAAAATAATTATAAATCTAGAAATTAATTATGTGCTTTACGTGCTACGTGCTTTATGTGATTATATGAATAGATGTGCTGTATAAATGTATGTATATATATATATATATATATGCGAGTCAGATAGAAACGCATGGGTAGACTGATAAGGTTGCGTGATATCAATTCAAGATACACGTATGTAGTAAATTATCTAAACACCTATCTTTCCATGATTTGTTCAGTGTTAGCAAGGCAGAGCAAGCTAGGGTCAGAAGACAGTGAGTTAAACCAGGTTAAGTACGCGCAAGGCAAGTTTTTCCCCTATTCTAAATTCAGAATAGTGAATTATATTTCTTTTCTATCATATCAATTCTCTTTGATAATCATTGTTCATATACACTGTTGTCCATTTATTATTACTTGTTCCAGTTTCATTTCAATTCTTGATTTACCCAATTTATTGAATTCCCTGTTCATATTTCAATTCTTTTACCCTACATATATTCTGGTATATCCTGGTGTTGGGATATATCAATAGCATACCGATTGTTCCGGATGCTCAGCCTTGGACTGGATGGTTACTATAAAGGCTGGGTTTTTCCCAGACCATTAATTAATAGGCCATAGTTGCCTGAGTACTCCTTATGTTGGTTGGGTCTATGCAGTTGGGTATAGATCCGCACTATATTCTGACTGATCAGCAGATTATAGTGCATATGTTGGTTCTTATTTCCAGTCTTGTTCATTTGGCACTCGCCATCATTGGCAAATTATTATCATATACAGATACAGATGGTTGTTCAAACCAGCAGCTTATTGGTTCATTTATTTCTCTCTCTTTATAATATATATATATATATTGTTGCAGGCTTGTTGAGCAATTTTGGCTCATTTCTTTTATTGTCACTCCTATTGTTTTACAGTTAAGGTAGAGAATGAAACCCATCAGGACCCGCATAGTCAAGAAGCGAGTCAAGCAGCGGGACCCTCTTATACCAAGAGTGTTCCTTCCTATTCCCGAAGAGAGCTTTGAATTGCCAGATCAGGTGTAGCAGGATAAGTAGTAATGTTGGGTTGAATAAAAGTTTTGTGTAGTTTGAATAAAGGATTGCATAGTGAAACTGTAGATAGAATAAAGTTTTGTAATAAAGAGAGTTCTTGAGACAGGTTTTATTTAGTTGGGTTTGTAATAAAGTGTAGTGCATGATTCTTGTTTCCAAACTCAACCCTTAAAAGATCCTGAGTAGTGATAGTTCGGGGTAATTATTATATTAATATTCCCCTTATGCAGGTATAGTTGGTAATTGTTGTTAATAATGCCCCAAATCTATACCCCGGATTTGGAGGGTGTTATACCTACAGAATTTGGGTTCCAAATGTTCAAGAGCTTAAAGATGAGATCTTAGATGAAAGCTAGTTTGAGGAATAAGATTTAGAGCAAATCCTGAACGTGATAGTCAGGGAGGTCGCCATCAAGATAGAAGGAACTCATAACATAATGAAGTGGAAAATGAGGATTTAAAACATGTAGGATGACCCCGATTATGGGCAGGAGGAGGGAATGTTCAGACTAAGGAAACAGAAGTCGAGTAAGGAAAGGAGACCCGAGACAGTACTCATATACGATAATTTATGGACCTTTCTAGACAGAGCTTAGACTATTATCTCCAACCACCACCCTGAGGAAACAATGCGGTGAGAAATTCTTTCAGGACCTTTAAGTCGCTAAGCTCTCAGAGTTCCAAGGAACAAGCTGACCCAGTCGAGGCAAGAGCCTAGTTAAAGGAAATATAGGAATCATTTGAGATTCTAAATGATTGACGAATCACAAAAGACTGTTTTTGTCTCTTACCCTCCTAAGAGAGAGGCCACCCAGTGGTGAAAGGCCAAGGAAGGCACGGAGCAAGAGATTATAATAAACTGATTTAAGTTCAGTCAATTGTTTTCAAGATAGTACTTCCCAAGGTTATGGAGATAGTGTAAAAGCTTTAGAGCCAGAACAAAGGCAGACGAGTATGATGAATTATGAATCTAAGTTGTAAAAGTTGTCAAGATTCGTTCTGAGGACACGAATCCAGAATGACAGGATGTTTGAAATCAATGCTTATGTTGTGTTGGTTCATGAAATAATGATAAGAGAAAGGAAAATAAAAAGAAACTGAAGTGAAAAGGAATATAAAGGTAATAGAGTTTGAGGAATGATAAGGGAGTTGGGTATGAGGAAACCCTAAAGACTCGTAGCAATAGAAATAGAAAAGTATGTAATCGTCAGGATGAGGGTGATTTACCATGAGTTAAAATTGATGGTTGAAGGCATAAGAGATACATATATTTTATCCCCTTTAAGTTGGGAGGATTCGGGGAAATCTTGAGATAGTTCGAAGGATAAACAATGAGACGCGGATAGACTGAGGAGACAAGAAAGTAAGAAATTAGGAAAATTGGATGAAGGAAGTGACCTTCAAGAATGTGAAGTGTAAGACCAGGGGCATGATACCCAGAAAGGGAGACGCAAGGTATGAAAGATATCCCAACATTGAGATGACTGTTGAGATAAACAACAAAAGTAAATAAGGATTTATTAAAAAGAAGTTCACGTTGAACACGACCTATATCTTCCAGAACATCCATGTGATCATTACCAAATCAGGAAAGAAAAGCGGATAACCATTTTTATCTTTTGGAGGCCATGTGGATTGACCTTAACTTGAATAAGGATGCTATTGTGAAATTCGGTATAGACTATCGAGGTGGAAATGATTGAATAAGATACCCTTATCAGGGATATATGACTTTATTTATCCATGTAAGGATGCAAGTACCTTTTTAAAGGTGGAATTAAGGATATAACCTCAATAACTTGAGATGAACCCTAGGGGAATGTATAAGGGTTGGTATTTCGCCCTTGATAAGGACAACATGAGTTTTGACAATATGAATTGGAAAAGATTAAGGTAACAATAACCTTTAAGGATCAGTGGAGAAATTTTCAGAAGTATATAAACAATAATTCTGGTATTAGTAAATGGTATATTGATATGCCCTGTGCCTAGGGTGTACCTGCTGAAGGATTTAAGGATAACCTTAGAGGTTTTACAAGGAGAAAGGTAATATTCAAAGTTCTCAAGAATAGAAATTTTGATAAAGGAAATATGACGTAATTATAATAATGCCAGGTGGGGCACGTGTTGAACCATGAGAAAGTATAGATCGACCCAATGAGGGTCGAGATTGGGTAAAACAAGAAGGACCCAAGATAAGAGACGTCCTAAGTATGATCGAGAGTCAGTCGTGGCAATGTTCACATCTAAAGACTAATGCAATGACTTATGGAAAAAAATGGTGATTTTTTTCTTCTCACCAGGACTTAAGAAAAGCATTTTCACATAAGCAGTGATTGAAATGAGGTAGAAAATTTATTTGGAGGTGGTTAAAAAAAATGACATTGATTGTAAGGAAATTTTACTATCAGGAAAGGTCAAAGAGGTGGCCGACACTTTAAGTGTAAGAGGACAATTATAAGCACACGTGCCAGAGAAATACAGTGACGATGGTTAAAGCCGTGAAGGTTGTATTATGGTTTGAAAGATTGATATTTCTTCTGATGATTGTACGATACTCAACCGTAATAGTAGTTTAGTAAAGATTTAATTCATGTTAGCACTGTGAGCGGGCTATCTATTTTAGAAGGTCATATCTTGAGATAAGCCATGACCATGTTACGAGAGGACTAAATGAACCTTTGAGCTTCATGTCTACTAATAAAGACATATGGTTAATAATGGTATTAACCTGCTATCGTTGCTTTCATTGAAACTCTTCTGAAATTTTATTTGCTTCATGTCATATGTGTGTCAAGTTCAGGAGTATTCTTCATGAATCATGAGCGGTGATCATGTTACCTCCTTAGAAGAATTCGATACGACAGGTATGGACTCCGTATGGTTAGCTATTAAGATTCCAAGGAAAACGAATGACTACCGTAGGTCCATGGTGGACTATAGTAATGCGTCAACGATTCTTTGAATAATGAGCCGATTACAACCGCGAGAGTTGTATGGTAATAGATGTTGAGATTAAGTACCACTAATCGGGTCGTGTTGATGTATAAGTTATCATTGATAGACTAATTAAGTCGATTATCTACCTATTGAATATTTATTTCTTCTTATCAATAGAGAGTCGTATTACTATACGAGGAAGGTTGCGGTGCAAGCATAAAATTCTAGTAACGAGGAGGTCTAGAATGAAATCCCAGATTCGATTTTCGCTGTCGAGGGAGTTTTAACGGTGATTGTTTATAAGCTCGAGCAAGAGCATGGGTCCATAGAATGATGGACAGAATAGTAAATATTCAGACACGTGAAATACGATGTTATAATACTTGATGTTGATATATATACATATATGTTTTGTTCTCCTATGACAAACCTCTATAGTTCAGAGGTAGTTTCCAAGCCAGATATTTTGTGGCAGTATATTTATAATATATACAATTCTCTTCAATTCGTTCTTTTCTCTCCTTTTCATTTTGTATAAGCTGGTAAGAACAACCCTTCCAGAAGGGGAGGTATTGCCGAATGACTATCTATCTGTGTGATAGAAGCCTAGTAGGATACCATCTATTGTTTAATTGTTTGTCAAGTACTAAAGGCTGGCCACCTTCTGTACTAAATATGTGATGTAACAAGTGTTCATGATCATAGTGATCTCTCAATAAAATCTTTTACTTCTATATGATGGATAAAGCTTTCGAAGATGGAAGCAGCTAGAAAGGAAGTAGTATCAGTGCGGTGGTATTCCGAATCTAACGCGTTCGTGATACTAAGGTTGACGCAATTATTAAAAGGTTATAGAATGCTAACGAGCAAAAGTGTAACCAGTATAGTATTATGTACGGAAGATAGTAATGACTACGAACTGGAAAAGAGTGGGTATTGAGAAGAAAAACCTATAGTGCAAGAAGCTATGATGAGAGTCTGTGCGATAGACTTGAAAGAATTTGGAATGAACACTTAGCACGGATTGAGTTTTCTTACGATAATAGGTTTTATGTCAGTATCAGGATGACGCCTTATGAGGCCCTTTAGGGAAGGCAATACTGATCTCCCTTGTATCGGAATGAAGTTGGAGAGCGCAAGATGCTCGGATCCGAAGTGGTCCAAAGGACCAAAGACATAGTGGATCTAATCAGAGGACGGCTGGTAGCAACCCCGGGATGGAGAGAAGGAGTATGCTGATTTGACTCGAAAGGACAAAGAGTATGAAATAGGGGACCTAGTGTTGTTAAAGGTATCCCCTTGGAAACCCTTGGAAAGGATCGATGAGGTTCGGAAAGAAAGGAAAGCTAAGTCCACGATTTGTAGGACCCTTGGATATATTATGATGTATTGGGAAGTTATCAAATGAACTAGCCCTACCCCGAACCTGCAGCAAGTTCATAACATGTTCCACGTATCAATATTAAGGAAGCATAATCCGAATGTCGGACACATAGGAGAATACGAGCGCCTAGACATGCAACCAGAGTTGACCTATATGGAGCAACTAGTAAGGGTTATAGATCGAAAAGGAACAAGTACTTAGGAGAAGGGTTATCAAACTAGTCAGAGTTTGGTGGTAGAACCACAATATGGAAAATTGACTTGAGAGTTAGAAAGTGCAATGCTAAGAAAGTAACCCTATTAATTTTCTATCTGATTCCGGGACGGAATCCTTTTAAGGAGGTGAGACAGTAATAACCCCAATTTTTGGAATTTTTGAAACACTGATGAATAGTACCTTTTTGCTGATGATGCTGATTAAGGAAAATTATCAGACAACACTATATAGGAGTACTGTTATGGAAATTCTGAGATCGTATTGGTATTCCATAAAGTAAATGAGTGTATGTAAAGGTCGTCAGAATTTGAATCCGGACACTATGATTTTTCCCGAAAATCCACCAGATACCGAAAGAATTGTGTATAAGCTAACATGATTAAAAGGATTTAAATTCAAGGATTATAAGAGAGGATCATAAAAGGAATATAAAATATTGAGAAAGGTTTAGGGGAACCCAAATAATAAGATCCTGGATATGATCCCTCATACGACGAACGAGAACGAAAGTTAAGCGAACCGTATAACAGATAAGCGGTCATTAGCCAAGTAATTAAGGGTTAATCAAAGAGGTTAGTGGGTGATGATGTCATCACACCACAAAGGGAAGACAAGTATTAAAAGATGACACAAGCTTGATGACATAAGCATGACAAAGGGATTTTGTTTTGTTGGTTGATTTTGGACCATGCAAAATTAACCATGGTAAAAAAATTTATATCATTTGCTAAGACAAAAAGAGAAGCAACCAAGCATTATTTCATAAAACAAAAAGAAGGAGAGTTGACTTTTGCTTCCAAGAACAAAGCTCTCGGCCAAAACAAACCCAGCAACTTCAAACTGCCATATCTTCTTCAATACTCACTCAAATATTGTGTTCTATAGCTCGTTGGAAAGGTATTGAGATGGCCTACAACTCTTGTTCATAAGTCTCGTCCAAATAAGTATGGTAAGACCCTCATTTTTAGAAATATCAAAGCCTAACTTTGTGTTCTTGATTTCTTTGGAAAGATCAAGCTTGTAGGAGGCTCCCTAAGGCTTCCTAGCAACTTAACACCTCCCAAGGAAGGTATAAACTTTAAACCCTAGCCTTTACTTTGATTATTATTGAGTTTGATGGTTGGTTTTCTAAATGAGAAGCATGATCTTTGATTATTAGTAGTTTGATTTGACTTTGGAGTGATTTGGTGAATGAATCTTGTTATAGTTAATAGAACTTGATTGTAGTTGGTTGAGATGAAGAATCTGGAGAATAAGGACTGGTATAGTATTATTTAGTTGAGGTTTTGATGTGTTAATAATTGTGGGTTGTTTGGTGAGGTTTTGGTGTAGTGAGAAACTTGGAAAACTCGTAAACATAGCCGTCGTAATGCCCGTTTTCCTTAGACTGTTGTACATAAATCTCGGACCAGATAACTCACTGACCAATTTGTAACTTTTCCATGTTTAGCTAGATAGTGTCTTAAGCTTCATTTTGGTATGTAGTTCGCTTGAATCCGATGTACGGTTTAGGAGAAACGACCGTTTTAAGTAACGGCATTTCGCGAACGAACCTTTACCCCTTTCCTTACTTTGAAACCTTGGTTAAGGCCCTTAAATGACTAATTGGGGTATGAAACAATTTTTTAAAGTGTATTAGGCAGTTGGTAGGGTACTCGCGAAAGAATCGCCTTAAAATTCTTAATGGTTAATTTATTAAAAATGGTGGAGCCGAGGATACTCGAGCGACTTATGTGATTCGTTAAGCGTAGAAGTGACCATAAGCGAACGTTAGAGTCTAATTGGTTAAAGTCTAGTTTCTTAAGCGACCGGGGTTTAATTCCGACTTATGTTGTTGTTCATAGGTTATCGGACCCACTCTAAGCTTAAGTCTATCCGGGAACACTCAGGCAAGTTTTCTACCCGTTATACTGTTGTTGTGATGTATATATGTATATGCATTATCTTGTGATAAGTGCATGATTATTATTAGCAAAGTCTTACGATATATTGGAGCATGTGATATGATATTTATATGCATGCCTGTTTTGTAATCTTGATATCTAATTGTTGATTCAAAAGCTTATAAGTTGCATAATACATATGCTAGAGATAAGCAGTAGTTGCGTATACTCTTGGTATATGGGACCCAAAGGTGAACATTTTCTAAACCGGGAGTCGAAGTTCCCGAGTATAATATATATATATATTTATATATAAAAATATAGTTTTCAAAACTATTAATCGAATAAGGTTTATTCGATAACTTTATTTTATTAAATGAATATTATTTTGAATATTCATTCGAGGACTTATGACTCCGCTTAATTTATTAAATGAATATTATTTTGAATATTCATTCGAGGACTTATGATTCCGCTTAATTTATTAAATGAATATTATTTTGAATATTCATTCGAGGACTTATGACTCCGCTTATTTTATTAAATAATATTCTTTATTTTATTAAAGAATAATGTTTCGATAATCAAACTTATTTTCGATTATTCAAATAAAGATCGTGCTTTCATATAAGTATATCTTTGGTTATTTATTATTAATTTCAAGTATGAGTTTTAAAACTTCTACTTCAATTATTTTTATAGAGAATATCCTTTATGGGAATATTATTTAAATGATAATATTCAGATATTTTCTAATATATCGGGGCTGATTTATTTCATTAAATCAGCATTACTCCAAACATTCTTAAAAATGTTTTCGAGTCTTCAAAATGATTTTAAAGGTTAGAGCGGATCCCAAAACTCATTTTTATATTTAAGATCTTCCTTTAAAAGGGGATTTAAATACTCGCTCAAAACCTGAGGGATCCGGCTCTGTGGTGTATTTTATATTCGTAACGAGGTTGCTGCTTTGATAAATGAATTGATTACTAACCCAACGTTCGGGAAGTAAGTCCATCTATTGAGTCGGCATAAGCAACATGGGCGCAGTGGGCGTCCATGAAAGTGTAAGTGGCTCAGTGGGAGTCCATCAATGCGAAAGTGGCTGAGTGGCAGTCCAGCATAAGGCCCTAATGTGGCCAGGGTGATGACCAGTGGGGGATTCATCCATCTACTAGTAGAAAAGGTGAATTAATTGGTATCTTTGCCTGATCAGCAAGATATCAGGTTTATGCCAAAATTATGTTTTTCCAAATTCATTGGATATTGCAACTCTGTTTATAATTTTCATAACAGAGGTTTTCAAGGAGTGTATGAAATGTATATATATATAGGTGTATATATATATCGGGACTTAATGAAGTATCTTGTAACTTCATTTCTTTCAAATGATATTTCAAAGATTGAATCTATTCAAGTCTTATCTTGTAGTCTCATCAGTGTGATGAACTTTTAAAACTGATTATAACTTGAACGGTGGTAGTTCAAGTAGTATTTGGGAAAGATATAAGCATATTGGGGTATCTTGTAAGTTCCTCTTTTCAACTTATATCTGGTTATTGATTATCTTATGCATGACAAAGATTTTCAGAAAAACGTTGAGACAAGGTTAGATATATGAGATCACCTTGCAACGATATTTTTATACAGTTATTAACTGGAACTCTGTGTATATTATACAGGTCAGAGAATTTCAAAGATTGTGAAAAGTTTATATGTATATATACTAAATATTTTGCGACTTGGTCGCATAAGAGATCAAACTTGGTTCATTTCTTTTGACCAAGACTTTCACGAGTACTATGAGAATGCTCATATATTGTTAATTATTCTATATATTATTTTGGTGGGCTTGTTGCTCACCCTTGCTTTCTTCTTTCATCACACAACAAGAGATAGATAAGATAAACAGGATCAAGCTCCCAATTCGTGAGCGGTTAGGAAATGTTCCGCAGTTTCCTGTAGGCGTTGATGTCGTTGTAGCTGAGGTAGGAGCTACCAGTAGGCTAGGCTTTCAACTTTTGTTGTACCGGACTTATGTATCTATATGAATTGTAATAATGATAAAGAAATGTAAATTTATTCAGAAACCCTCTTGAGGTGTAATGGCTTATAATATGGAATAAAATGACTTGTGTTATTTTTGGTATTCATCTCTGAGACTATAACTTGTGGCGTGTGTGTGTATATTGTGGGGTCGCAGTACGAAGTAGTTAATTTTTTATAAAGATTGGGTGTTATTAAGGGAAATGGAACTCATGATAACCCGGATCCCAGACCCCGGATTTGAGGGTGTTACAGTACTCGTGCAACGGAAGTTGGCATTTATCAGTTTCGTGTTCTCTGATTAGTGTCATCACTATCACATGCTAAATTAAGAACAATAAGGCTATTGAATGAAGTATTTAATGAAGTTAAAATCCCATGTTTGTCATATATATTAATTCAACCATTCTTGTTCTCTTAGTTATAATTGTAAGTTTAATTCTTAGTTTAATACAAACCCAATTTGTTATTTGTCTTAGCATTGAGCGATAACCATTCATTGTTGCATAGGTGCATAAATTGAACTTAACCTAAACCAGTCTCTATGGGAACGAATCTGATTTATATCTTATACTACTTGCGAACGTGTATACTTGCGTGAATATTAGCGCGTGTTTTCGCCCTAACAAGTTTTTGGCGCCGTTGCCGGGGACTCGGTGTTAATTTTTAGTTTATCTGCTTGTCATTAGTGGTCGTTAAAGTTAACTGACTCGGATTCTTTTACTTTCACGGTTTATTTGTTTGTGTTTCAGGTACTCATTACAATGGGAGATCCAGTAGCATGAACGAAAGCCTTGATGGATTTTTCTCAACCCAAGATCAATGACATTCAATCTAGCATTGTCAGGCCAGCTATCACAGCTAATACCTTTGAGATCAAGCCTGGAATAATTCAATAGGTGCAGAATTCAATCCAGTTTGGGGGTTCTTCAACGGAAGATCCCAATATGCACATTAGGGATTTCCTTGAGATCTGCGACACCTTCAAGTTTAACAGTGTTTCTGAAGATACTGTGAAGCTGAGACTATTCCCATTCTCTCTGAGGGACAAGGCTAAGAGCTGGTTACACTCTCTACCCGCTGGTTCGATTACTACTTGGGAAGATCTTGCTCAGAAGTTTCTTACTAAATTCTTCCCTATGGCGAAGACAGCTGCACTCAGGAACGCTATTACTCAATTTGCGCAGCAATCAGGAGAATCTTTATATGAAGCTTGAGAGCGCTACAAGGAGATGCTTAGGAAGTGTCCTCATCATGGAATGCCTGATTGGATGATCATCAATTGTTTTTACAATGGGTTGGGAGCACAGTCCAGACCCATGCTCGATGCAGCAGCAGGCGGAGCATTATGGGCAAAGAGCTATGAGGAAGCTTATGATCTAATTGAACTGATGGCTGCTAATGAATATCAGTATCCAACCCAGAGTTTTCCACAGGGTAAGGTAGCAGGAGTTCTTGAAATGGATACAGCTACGGCTATCACTACTCAACTGAAGGCGTTGTCTATGAAGATCGATTCTCTGGCTAACTATGGTGTTAAGCAGATATCCAGTGTTTATGAGCTGTGTGCAGGTCCGCATGTGACAGAGCAATGCGCTATATCTAGTGACTCAGCTCAGTTTGTGAGCAACTTTCAGAGATCGCAGCAGCTAATTCTTGCCACTTATTATCCTGACAACTGGAATCATCCTAACTTCAGCTGGAGCAACAATCAGAATGCGATGTAACAGCCGTTCCAGCAGTTTGGAAATAAGCTATTCAATCCTCCCGGTTTTCAGCAACAAATTACACCAAAACAACAAACTCATGGTGCATGTCTATCTTTGAATGAAAAATCTGAATTGGAGGAGTTGAGGCTTATATGCAAAAACCAGGCTCTTATATGCCAAAGCCAGGCTATTTCTGTCAAGACTCTAGAGAACGAAATAGGGCAAATTACTAATGCCTTATTGAATCGACCACCAGGAATGCTTCCTAGTGATACAGAAACAAATCCAAGCAAGAGGGAAGTTGAAGAGCAGGTGAACGCCATCACCTTGAGGTCTGGAAAGGTCGCAAGCCCCCAAATTCAGCAAGACGAAGAGCCTGAAAAATCTCAAGATACAGAAAATGCAGTTGTGGCTGAAGAAGAAGTGCAGAAGGAAGCAGAGGTGGAACCAAGGAAGTCTACTGTGGAACACACTCTTCCTGAGGGTAATATAGGGGAGAAATAGATCTATCCTCCACCTCATTTTCCTAAGAGGCTGCAGAAGAAATAGCCGGATAAGCAGTTTGACAAGTTTTTGAAGGTGTTCAAGAAACTTCATATCAACATACCTTTCGCTGAAGCTCTTGAACAGATGCCTAGATATGCGAGGTTTATGAAAGGTATTCTCTCTCGAAAAGTGAAGCTCGATGACTTAGAGACTGTTGCTCTAATGGAGGAATGCAGTGCTGTGCTGCAACAGAAGTTGCCTCCGAAGCTTAAAGATCCTGGAAGCTTCACTATTCCTTGCACCATCGGAAACTTGTCGTTCGACAAGTGTTTATGTGATTTAGGAGCTAGCATCAATATGATGCCCTTATCTATCTTCAAGAAGCTTGGTCTGCCTGATCCGAAACCAATATACATGTCATTGCAACTAGCTGATCGTTCCATCGCTTATCCATGAGGTATAATGGAGGATGTCTTGGTCAAGGTGGATAAACTCATCTTTCCTGCTAACTTTGTAATTCTTGATTTCAAGGAAGATAAGAAGATTCCCATTATCTTGGGAAGACCATTCTTGGCTACAGGACGAACCATGATCGATGTGCAAAAAGGAGAGCTTTCGATGAAGGTTCACAATCAAAAGGTCACTTTTAATGTGTTCAAGGAAATAAAGTTACCCACAGCTAAAGAGGATTGCTTTAAAGTAGAGTGGGTAGACTCTATCGTGAATTCGAAACTTGAGAAATTGCCAAAGTCAGAGACTTTAGAGCGATCCTTAATGAGGAAATCAGTTAGTGATGATAAGGAAGGAGCAGAGCAACTGCAGGTTTTGAATGCACCTCCATGGAAGAGGAAGTTAGATATGCCATTCGATTTTCTTGGGTTAGCAGAGCTAAAAATTTCTTAAGAACGTCTCGAGCCGTCTATTGAAGATGTTTCCACACTTGAGCTTCACCCACTACCAGATCACTTGAGTTATTCATTCTTAGGTGCACCCCCTGACAAGGGGTTGAGATATATCTTTGATGATGTAGAGGGTAGCTGAATGGATCTTTCAGTGCCTATAGAGGGTTTTTCTCATGTACAGCAGGTAGTTGATAGGACTGGTGTTGGTGATGAGCAGTACAGGCGAGTAATTAGGCGTATGGAGGCCATGCACGACATTCACCATCATTTTGCTGCAAATTTGACACAGGATTTGGGCACTATTTTCCGAGCCACTGGTGTCGAGGTTGATTGGCCACCTGATCCTCCACCCGATGAGGGTGACTCTCCTATGGATTAGGTATGCCTGAAATCCTTATTATTACCTTCAATGAGGACATTGAAAATTTTAAGTTTGGGGGTGATAATGTAAGGATTAGTAGTGTGTGTGTCCATATAGATTCATATAGATTCATAGTGCATGTTTAGTTGTAGTTCATTTATATTTATGCATGATTGTTCATTTAGGACATATTTGTTGTTTTTATGTGATTTCATATAGTTGCATTTGCATGCATATTTAGCATCATCCCTTAAGATGAACTATGATATTTGATAAGTTGATGTTGATTTGAGTGTGGTGATGACAAATAGAGGGATGTTTAAGTCCTAATGAATTGATTTGCATGCTAGAAACAAATATTTTCACAAAGTCTTATAGGGTTGCTTTTGATCCAGATCATGATCATACTTGTTTGTTGTTGAGATTTAATCACTTGGTTATATTTAGAATTTGTGATATTCTCGTAAAGACGTAAAAACACTGATTTTTTTATCTGGAGAAAAACTTGGATTTCATTGCTAGTTGTTGTAAGGCTAGGCGTCAAATGACTAGTAGTCGACTCATATTTTTATGAGTAGTCTAGGGTTGAATGAGATGGAGCGAAACACACTCATTCAGAAATTATTGAAAAAAAAAGAAAAAAAGAGGAAAAAAAGAGAAAAAAGTATGTGTTTATGCATAATTGATCAAGAGTGAGCTCTTTAATACTCGAGTTATTAAATTTTAAGGGACTTTGTGCCTAGTGACCTAAGGCTTTTATAGTTTGGTATCCGCTAACCTAACACTCGCTACATGGGTATTATTGCATAAGTCTTTTGTGGACCCCATTCATTGCACGGTCAAATAAGCATCTTTGCTATGTGTTCAATAATTGTGTGAATCCTTGTATAACTCTAGTCAAAAGGAGGTGTTGTGAGTCATAATGCATTTATTGTCTATTCTATTTATAAACTTTTGATTGTTTCAATGATAGATAAATTATGGTTATTGATCTAGTATCGAGAGATATCTGTTAAGTATTCCACACACGCACGTTTCTGGTGTGTGAGTTGGTTTGTGGGATTTATTCGAGCTCTGTTTTAAGTCATTGCATTCTTAGAGGCGTTGGCTTATTCATTTGGTTATAGTTATTCTGAGGGGATCGATTGCATTATCATTTAGTTATATTCACGTAGTTGCATTCATGCATTAGGTTTGTTTTGTAGTTTTGAGTCTGTTTATGCTTGAGGATAAGCATCGGTTCAAGTTTGGGGGTGTGAATCCACTTGGAACGCTTTATTACAAGCTTAAATTGGTGTTTTGGACTCAAGTTATTGGTATTTTGATGTGTTTTTGTGTTATTGCATTTCAGGTATCAGTTAAATGAAGAAATGAGCTTTTAAAGGAAATATGATAAAACGTGATCAGATTTGGAAGCCTAGGCCATTGTCAAGTTGTAGAGAATCTCATTAGCTTCGCTTGGGCAGTTGAATCGCCTAATTCTGACGAGTAGAACTCAAGTTATGACCAAAACAAGATTCAGCAGAAATTTTACTAGACATGCTCCAAGCGCCCGCCTGGGATGTGGGGCGGCCGCTTGGGAGCTGAGGCGCCCCCCCGGAGAGCTGAGGCGGCCACCTGAGGCGCGGTTGGTCGCTGATTTCTCTGAAAAAGCCTTTTTTGAGTGGAATTTGACAATTTTAAGGGTCCAGGTCCACTAGGGCCGTATATATACTTAAAAAAAGGGTTTTCATCATCTGGGAAGATTGGGATACCAAGGAGAAGACCTAGAAGCACAAAACAACTCCAAAAAAGAAGATCTTGTTTTCAACTTGTGATTCTTTGAATTAGTTGTAACTTTCGATGCTCATTTTCGTTCTTGTTGAACCTATATCTCGTTTATTCGTACTTTAATTATTATTCAGTTTATTAAGACCTTGTTTTATACCATGCTTTCATTGGAACCTGATAGGGAATAAATAAATCTTGATTACGTAGTTAATTTTGTATTAATTACCTATGATTTGGGCTGCAAGGCCCAATAAGAAGATGTATGATATTCAGACCAAAAATGTTAACACATTGATCAGGCCTGATGGACCAGATCAGGCCTGATGGAACAAAGAAGGCCCAAAACCCTGATTATTAATTAATTTCTTAATTAATTAATAAGGGAAAAATTAGCTATTGAGAAGAGTCCCAATAAGGACATAAATCCTTGTAGATTGGCCTCCAAGGAACCTCATGGGATATGGAATCAGCTTCCTACTTCCTAGGACTCCAAAGTCCATTCTAATTCAGAGACTTGACCACCAAGTCTCCTATAACAGGTCCAATTCAAGGACTCCCAACATCTATATAAGGGGCCTCACCCCACAGATCAGAACTACATTTTTGACTTGATCCTTGGCAATCTGCAAGGTACGTAGGCATCTTGTTAAGGCAGATTGAGTCACGAAACACAAGAGCAGTCAAATCGAGCCTCGAAGCTCACATTCCTTAGTAATAAATATAGCAATCATATACCTTAGTTTTTAATCCATAACATTTGGCGCCGTCTGTGGGAAGGCACAACAACAACCATAGCGAGAACACGGAGAACAATTAGAGCTCTTGAGGAAGGAACACCATCGGGGACAATCCAAGTGATTTCGTCAACCGTGGAGCTACCTCCTCATTCAACTTATGCAGCTACCCAAGGAGAAGCCCAGATAGGGGCAACTCAACCTCATCCACAAGGGATGATTCCCTCGGCTATTCAAAGTACGAATCCCCAAGTTCAACAACTACATGCACCTGTGAATTCTCGACCCATCGGGTACGAATATTCAACTGTTGTGACTACTAACCCCCCTTATGGGATGCCTTTTTACCCCGAGGTTGGAGGAAGTGGACATGCTGGACGGAGTGAAGCACGAGGGTGATCGCCCCCTTATATACGAGGTTTGGCTCCTATCCCTGAGGATCAGGAATTTTCTGGTCCTTACACTGAGACTCCGAATCTTTGGATGATGAAGTAGCCCCAAGAAGGAGACGTGCTGGAAAAGAGCTGATGGCTAATGGTAGCCAACGTCCTCAAAGCACCCAAGGGACGAATCCCCAAGAAGTGCAGGAAAGGATCAAGGCTCACGCGGCTGAGATTCAAAGGCTGAGGCGCGACTTGGAGGCGCACCAGACCACCAGACCCCTAGTTGCTCCTAGGGGGAGAAATCCTCCTCCTATCATAGACCTAGATGGTCCAGTACAGAGAAGGGTTGTTGTCCCAAGGGCTGATCCAAGCAATCTTCTTCCCCTTGGAGATCCTGATGATCCTACTCTGCCCTTCACTGAAGACATAATGAATGCCCATATCTCAAGAAAGTTTAAGATGCCAACTATCAAAGCTTATGATGGCACGGGAGATCCCGCTAATCATCTTAGGACATTCTCTAATGCACTGCTGTTACAACCCGTGAATGATGCTATTAAGTGTCGGGCCTTTCTTCAAACCCTGTCGGGTATGGTTCAAAGGTGGTATAGTCGTTTGCCCTCAAACTCTATTGGGTCATTCAGAGAATTAAGTCAGGCTTTCATTAAATAGTTCATCAGTGGGAGAGTGCATGATAAAATTTCAGCATCCCTCATGTGTCACACCCCCAACTTAACCAGCAAAATTAAATATAACTATTACATTATTTAAAAATAAATAAACATAACCAAATCCATGATCTTACAGTTTAGGGTTCGGAACAGCCCAACACTACCATCTATTACAGCTGATTTTAATTATCGAGTCCTCACACAAAACTACTATCTCTTATTCTACCTGAGCTCGAACATACGCATTAGCATCACAGGTCTTACGGGTGGTCTGCTTGAATCTAACCATAGCTGCTAGCTGTAATATCAGGGTAAAGCAAGGAGTGAGCCAAATGCTCAACAAGTGTTAAACAATACGATACAAAATGTAAATCGAGATATACAATAAAGAATGACAATGGAAAGACATAACCAATGATAACGAGAGATAAAACTTTGGGTGATGGCATCATTTTTCTTGTATCAAAATAATTTCAAAACCATATCTTAATCAAAATCATTTTATGACGGTACGGATTACAGCCGGTGATCAGCCGCGAAGTAATCCCGAATCTCGCTGGGTTCTAGAACATTAATGGGAATCCCTAGGCAACTTTTAAGCCTAATATAAGTGTGGAAAGGACTCGCGTCTCAGTCCAGATCCACTATTCAAAGAAAACATTTATCCCCCCTTGGGACTGAAAACCCACATTTTATTTATTTCAAAAACTGATGCCGAATTATAACAAAATCTCTTTTAACAGTAAGCATTTTTATCAAGGGATTATAGATCAACTCGAAACACAGGAAATATGGTACTAAATATCAGGGCCATGATTCACAAAAACTTTACTCTATTAGGGTAATTAAAAGTTTTTCATATGTCAAAACTTGGACAAGGAAATTTAGTGAGGCTAATGGATAATATGAAGGGGTAATGCCAAACTGGCTTAAAGCAATGGTTTCTCGTCAAGGTACAGGTGTTGGATCATCAAGAAGATAAGCTTCATGAATACTAAGGGTGTTAAGGTATGAAGAAATGATCTTTAACTCAGGTTATATCAGAATTGTCAAGCTTTAAGATAAGAAAGAGGGGAATCAATCAATGAGGAATCACTTTGATAAATATCTGGCTTTCAGGGTTCAAGGTAAGGTTCTATAGGGGTTCAAGTATCAGGATGAGATATCAATACTTAGGAATTATCAACATGTTAATCAAGAGAATCAACCAAGAGTAATAACTACCCTTTCTTTTATCATGGCATTCAACTTAATTTAATAAACTATCATGATAAGACTTTTGAACTACTTGCAATACGTACTCGAGGGTTCATGGCATTTTTATATGATTCAAAGATAAACATAAGATACGCTTGATTTGAATATATCAAAATGACTCAGGATAGTTACATCGATATATATATGAACTATTTACAGTGAATACGAAAGACAAGTTGAATCACTTGCCTTGAGAAAGGCTGGTATGGTCTGACCGGTAGGAGCAACTGGAAGCTTCACTTGACCTTTATGGCAAGTTTTCCCTCGTCTCGAGATCCTACATAAATAATAATAATCCTCGTTATAATATATTCTCACCAACTTAACCTATTCACATCCCGTAATTAAACACAAATGGCACTTAGGCCTATATGCACTTAATTTGTATTCACCTTCAAAATATACTTGCACACAAAGCCACATGTACTCACATATCATATTTTAATACCAAATATTACCATATACACCATAATGCAACACTGGGCTTGGATGATCTCGACTCACAACTTAAGTCACTTGGTCGCTAAACTAGACAAAGTCTTCAAATTTTGGCTTTCTAACTCGGTGTGCCTTTACTAAACTATCCTAGACCTATTGACCCTCACTTGGGCCTTTTACTCTAATGACCTTATACGATCTTAAAACTATGGTGGTTAACCTAAATCTCACTCCTAAATGTTCTAAAACTATGTGATAAGTGAAAGTGCTCACTGGTGCAAATTTCAGAATGACATCTATGGATTCTTGAGTGCATTAGACACCCTTAAACTATAGGTTTTCCTTCAAAACTTTTACACAAGACTCTCCTGACCTTAGGGAATCTTCCAAACTTGATGTGGCTCAAGGTCCTGGCTTGGGCCTTCTTGGGCCTAAGCTTAAAGTCCATGGTTCCCCTGTTTTTCTGGGCAGAAAATGCCCTGACTTGAATTAACTTGTGACACATGGTTCTAACTCATATCCTATGAACTATGGTTGGAAAACTTCTCTGACACTCCCTCTAACTAAGGCCCAATAGGGCCTAATGAGGGCCTACCTATGACATGGTCAAAACTCCCTATTTCTAAGTTGCAACAAAACTGTCCCCTGCTGGACAGATTTTGTTATTCTACTTGTGCACCGAACCAAACGACATGCAAACCTCCAACCAACACCTAAAACCTTTTATATTCTCCCAATACTAACTTCTGGTGGCTTGGGCCTCAAAGTGCACATCAATGACATGGTCAAAACTCACTCTAAACCTCAGGGTACTAAACTGATTTTCTGCAGAAACTATAACTCTCCTTTCTCCAAGGTTTTGACTTGACAAACTCAACCACCAACAACCCAATACCCAAACCAAGACTTAAACATGGTGATCTACTGAACTAACTCCCTTATACTCAAAATAATCTTGGTGGAGA
The DNA here is from genome assembly GCF_009905375.1 of Apium graveolens. NCBI lineage: Eukaryota > Viridiplantae > Streptophyta > Magnoliopsida > Apiales > Apiaceae > Apium > Apium graveolens. Next base: position 110,399,691 of record NC_133649.1, on the reverse strand, counting down.
TCATCCTTACCTAAGATGCAATCATGGCAAAATAAAAGAAAACACATTTCACAACTCACAAATCATCAAGTTTTTGAAAATAACAAGTTATGTTTTTTATAAAATATACCTGAATTATTACCATGCATCTAGGAACACTAATCAATATTAACACCTTATTCCTACTGAAATTAAAGCTTACTAACAAAATCTTTCCAAATGATCAAAATCTTATAACATTCTAAGAGAAATCCACATGCATGCATGTCTTCGAGTTTTACCAACCAAAGCAACATGTTTTCTAAATATATTTCACCATAAAATTAACATGCAAGCCTAGCATAAGCTATATCTAGATGATCACTTAGCATGCAAAGAGTTTCATCAAATTTTCACTACAAGATTCATGTCATTATCACATAAACATACAAAGATTGAACAAAGCAACAAGAATGATCTCAAGGACCATTCATTCGGCTCCCTTAAGGTCATGGCCAAATGAAATGGAAGGGAAATGGCCATTCAACATCAAGAGTTTCCTTCTCAGTACTTGGCACTTTACCATTCCTTGTAGTCTTCTCAAAAACAACCTTAAATCCATAAGAATCAAGGTTGTACTTTGAGTTTCAACTAAAACCTTAACATGCAACCTTAAAACTTAAACTTTTTACTCAAAACTCCTTGAAATATATGTGATCATGATATGGGATGTAGTATTTACTTGTATAGAAGGTGGGAGCTTGGTTGAGGAATGAAGAAAATGGGGAGGGGGTTGGTCTCGGCTAAAACCCGAGAGTGAGAGAGAGGAGGGCCGAGAGTGAGAGAGGGATGAGGGAGGGAGGAGAAAGTGTGGTGTGAGTGGAGTGAATGATCATGCCATTTGCTTGTTTTATAGTTTTTTAATTTGACAAAATATGAGTGGGAATGAGAATTGACAAGACTAACCTTCCAATTATACTTGGATCATTTTGCATGCAAGGGCAAATAAGGAATTTGGCTAGTAAAATAAGAGTTAGTGGGGTTGAAATTGTCTCTTTAGCCCTTTAAATTGAATAGAAAAGAATTTGCATGCAAGGGCAACCATGCAATTTGCTAATTATGACAACTAAAATTTATAAAGATTTATTTTTATAAAATAAAATACAAGTTCAAAAATTATAAAATTTATACCATAAAATAACTTGGATTTTTAGAAATTTTATAAAACCACTTTTGAAATTTGTGAACAAAATAACTTTTAAAAAGAAATTTATTCAAGGTTTAAAATATTCCTTATAAATCAAAAATAAATAAAATAAATAAACTTTTGCTTTGAAAAATCATATACCACATAACGCAAATTTAATACGCAGAAATTCTCATTCACACAAGCATACAATAGTTGAATATATTGGCATTCGGTTTTAAAATTGCACCAAATTTACAAATAGTAATACACGAAAATGCCGGTTGTAACATCCTCTCCCCCTTAAGGGATTCTGTCCCCAGAATCTAAGAGAACAGATGAGGATACCGGGAACGCATATTAGACTCTAACTCTCAAGTCGTTTCTTCGACCTTAGGGTTTCTCCAAAGTACTTTTACTAACTTTACTATCTTATTCCTAAGACTCTTCTCTTGCCAGTCGAGTATTTTGACAGGTTGCTCCACAAATGACAGGTCTGCCTGAATTTCTACAGGTTCATATTCTATCACATGGCTAGCGTCAGGATTATACTTCTTAAGCAACAACATATGGAACACATTATGCACATGCTGATACTGAGGTGGTAAGGCCAACTCGTAGGCCACCTTCCCCACTTGACTCAAAATTTCAAAGGGACCTATATATCTAGGTGCTAACTTCCCTTTCTTGCCAAATCTAGACAACCCTTTTCTAGGTGACACCTTCAACTAAACAGCTTTGCCAATTTGGAATCGAACATCCTTACGCGCTGGATCCGCATACTTCCTCTGTCTATCTTGAGCAGCAAGCAACCTTTTCTGAATTAACTTGATTGTGTCATGCAACTGTTGTACCAATTCTGAGCCGAGAATCCTTCCTTCTCCTACTTCATCCCAACTTGTTGGTGATCTACATTTTCGCCCGTACAGAGCTTCATATGGTGGTATGCCAATACTGGAATGATAGCTATTGTTGTAAGAGAATTCAATCAACGACAAGTGGTCATCCCAACTTCCTGCAAAATCGATTACATAACTGCGCAACATGTCTTCGATTGTTTGAATTATCCTTTCGCTCTAACCATCAGTCTGCGGGTGGTACGCCGTGCTTATATTCAACTTCGTGCCAAGACATTCTTGCAATTGTTTCCAGAATCTCGAGTTAAATCGGGGATCTCTGTCTGAAACTATTGATACAGGTACTCCATGCCTTAGTACGATTTCGCGCACATACAGATGAACCAATTTGTCCAGTGATGACTTCTCGTTAATTGAAAGGAAATGCGCTGACTTCGTAAGACGATCAACTATAACCCATATAGCGTCATGCCCGGATTTCGTTAGCGGTAGTCCTACTATAAAATCCATAGCAATATTTTCCCATTTCCATTCTGGAATCTTTAGGGGCTGAATTAATCCGCTTGGTCATTGATGTTCTGCCTTCACCTTCTGACAAGTATAACACTTCGTAACCCATTCTGCCACGTCTCGCTTCATATTTGGCCACCAAAAGTTCTGCTTTAAGTCCCGATACATCTTGGTGCTTCCCGGGTGGATTGAAAATTTCGAATTGTGGGCTTCGTGTAGGATCTCATTCTTTAATTCAGGTACATGAGGAATCCAAATTCTGGAAGAAAACCTTAGTATCCCTTGCTCATCCCTTTGAGTATTAATATCCTCTCCAGTTAACTGATTCTTCTCTTTCTCCATTACTTCTTCTTGACATTTCTTTATCTTTTCCACTAGTGTTGGCTGAAAAGTCATTGCACGAGAAACTTCTTCAACTTTTCCATAATCACAAAGTTCCAGTTCAAATCTCTTGATTTCTTCAGATAATTCCTTTGGTGTTCTCATCATATTCAGTCTCTCTTTCCTACTTAGAGCATCAGCCACAATATTCGCCTTTCCAGGATGGTAATTTATCGAGCAGTCATAGTCCTTGATCAATTCCAGCCATTTCCTCTGCCTTATATTGAGCTCCTTCTGAGTGAAAATGTACTTTAAACTCTTATGATCTGTGTAGATTTCACACTTTTCTCCGTAGAGGTAATGTCTCCAAATCTTAAGTGCGAACACTATGGAGGCTAGTTCCAAGTCATGCATCGGGTACTTCAACTCATGTGGTTTCAACTGTCTTGATGCATACGCAATCACCTTAATATGTTGCATTAACACACATCCCAACCCCTTATGTGAAGCGTCGCTGAATATCACAAAGTTTCCTTGGTCATCTGGAAGCACTAATACTGGAGCTGTTACCAATCTTTGCTTCAACTCTTGAAAGCTATCCTCACATTCTGCACTCCATTCAAACTTTTGATTCTTCCTGGTTAACTTGGTCAATGGCGTGGCAATTTTTGAAAAATCCTTGACAAACCTTCTATAGTATCCTGCCAATCCTAGAAAACTTCGTACTTCCGTAGGAGTCTTTGGCCTCTCCCAACTCATAACTTCCTCAATCTTTGCCGGATCCACTTTAACTCCTTCATTTCCAATGACATGCCGCAAAAATTGAACTTCCTTTAACCAAAACTCACATTTGGTAAACTTGGCATACAATTTCTCTTGACGAAGTATCTCCAATGCTATCCAGAGGTGCTGCTTATGTTCTTCTTCCGACTTAGAATAAATAAGGATGTCATCAATGAATACCACTTGTCCAAATACTTCTTAAATACTCGATTCATCAGATTCGTAAATGCGGCCGGGGCGTTGGTCAATCCAAACGGCATTACTAGGAATTCATAATGCCCATATCTGGTCCTAAATGCTGTCTTGGGAATATCTTCTTCGTTGATCTTTAATTGATGGTATCCCGATCTCAAGTCAATCTTTGAGAAGCATTTTGCTCCCTTCAGCTGGTCAAAAAGGTCATCTATTCTTGGTAACGGGTAGCGGTTCTTGATCGTTACCTTATTCAACTCCCGATAATCTATGCATAGTCGCATACTCCCATCTTTCTTCTTTACAAATAGAACAGGTGCTCCCCATGGTGACGTACTTGCCCGTATCACTCCTTTATCCAACAATTCTTGTAACTGGCTCGCCAACTCTTTCATTTCTACTGGTGCCATCCTATATGGGGCCTTTGAAACTGGTTCCGTGCCTGGAGCAAGGTTGATCTCGAACTCGATTTGTCGATCTGGTGGTAAGCCTGGTAGTTCATCCGGAAACATACCGGGAAACTCGTTAACTACAGGTATATCTTCTATACTGGGACTGCCTTTTTCTGAATCCACTACATAAGCTAGGAACGACTCACAACCTTTTCTAAGTAGCTTCTTAGCCTGAACGATTGTAAAAAATAGTTGTTCTTGCCTCTGCCCCTTAAATACTACCTTCTCTCCACTCTTCGTCTTTAAATACACTTTCTTGGTCTTACAATTAATCTGAGCATTATTCTCTCCTAACCAATCCATTCCTAAAATTATATCAAACTCCCCCAACTTGAAGAGTATCAAGTCGGCTGAAAACTTATATCCCGAAATATCAATCTCACACTTCGGACAGAATTGATTCACATGAATCTTCTTTTGGTTTGCAATTACCACATTTATTACCTCGCTCATAATCATTTTATCAAATTGAAGCTTATCAACAAAAATTTCTGATATGAAAGATCTTGTTGCTCTCGAATCAATCAATACTTTAACTTTGACATTATTGAGTAAAAGTGTACCTGCTCTCACCTCAAAATTCTGAACAACATCCTTCATCTTCAGATCAAATGTCCTTGCTGTTGCTTGCGGGGTTGATGTAGGTGGTGGAGGTAATGCCAATACCTCAGCTGGCACGCTCGCTCTGGTACTTGCCACGTTCATTAAAGCTTTGACTGGTCCGGTCGCCTTGCACTCGCTAGCTATGTGTCCAGTCTTCCCACACTTGTAACACATAACTCCTGGCTTCGGCATCTTGCACTCATTCGCCAAATGTCCCTTCTGGTTACATCTATAGGAGGTCATGCTCAGTTTATTGCACACTCCAGGGTGCCTTCTTCCAAAGTGCTTGCATTCGGGTCTCTGGAACCTGTTTTCTCCAACTTGGCCTTGGCTTGCCTGATTGTTCCCCCTTGATTATTGCCTTTTGCCCAAATTTCCCTTCTTTTGAAAATTTCCGCCCTTATTGAATCCGATCCTCTTTACATTCCGATCTTGTGAACTTCCGGCTTCAGACTTTTCTCCATACAATGGAACCTTCCTCTTCTTGTTATCCCTTTCCTTCCTTGACTGCATCCCATTATTCTCAATCAGAGCAGCTTTCTATACTACTCCCGCATAAGTTTCAAGCTCAAACATAGCTACTCTATCTCTGATCCAAGGCTCCAATCCTTGCTGAAACTTCTTCGCTTTTTCCTCCTCGGTGCTGGTATACTTTGTCACAAACCTTGACAACTCAGTGAACTTCTTCTCATACTCCAGTACCGTCATGTTCCATTGCTTCAACTCCAAAAATTTAAGCTCCATCTGATTCTGCATGTACTTAGGGTAATAATTGTCCAGAAATAACTTCTTAAATCTCTCCCAAGAAACTTGCTGGGTTGCTTCCATAGCTTTTACTGATTCCCACCAATAGATGACTTCGCCCTTCAAGAAGTAAGTAGCATACGGCATCTTCTGATCGTCTCCTAACTGTACCAACTCAAAAGCCCTTTCCATTTCCTTAATCCATGTGTTAGCTATTACTGGATCAGTGGTATCATGGAATGCAGGTGGATTCACATTCTGAAAAGCCTTGAAAGTGACAACTTGTCTAGGTGGTACTGGTGGTTCATGTGGTTGGTGTGATTCATGGTTATCTTGGTTTTCAATTCGTTGTTGAAGAGTTAGTTGTTGTTGAGCTATAGCATTGGTTTGTTGTTGGAAAGCTTCCAGTATTCGAAGAATATTTGGGTCTGTGGTAGATGTGGTTGTTGGGTTCTTCTTTTTGGGAGGCATGGTCCTGAAATAAGAGTTATGTCAAAACAGATATGCATGATAAAATAATTTGAGGGTATCGAATGGCATTCTTGTTTACTTATGAGGTCAAGTTTCAAGTTACGCAGATATGGCGATGCATATAAAAACGTAAAATAACAGTTGAGAGCAAATGGAACAATAGAGCATGATTATTGAAATTTAAAGGTCACAATACATAGGATTAGGATAAAGTCTGATTCTAGGAACAACAGGCTTATTTAAAGGAAATAACAGAAACAACTGGGAATTCTACGGAGTCTGATAGTACAACAACATGAAAAGGTAAATGGAAAGAACTAAGGCTCCACTCCATCTGAACGGGGCTTGGTAGTCTTTTCTTCTCGAAGCGTCTTCACAATGCTCTAGAGCTCATCCGCCACCATCTGAATGACATACTGGCTGGTGCGGTCCCGGTGCGCTGGCATCTCCTCAAGCTTAGTGTTGACGTACTGAACCAAGGTCTCAAGTCTCGCAGTCATCTGCTCCTTGGGCTTCCCTTCGTAGTTTCGGCTGTCTGGGTACACGTTCTTCAGTCGGTCTATCAGTCGGTCGTACTTTCCCTAAAGCATGTCAAATTCGCGCCTCAACTCAGCATACACGGAGAAAGCAATAGTGTCGTTCGACCCAGAGGGTGTCGAGGAATGCGCCCTTTGCTGACAACCAATAAGAGGAGTATTAATAATAAACTTACTTAACCTACTCTCTCGCATATTATCTATAGCCTATACATATATCCTATAAACTATTTGGGTTGTCCAGGGACTCTAAACCGTAGCTCTGATACCAAAAACCTGTCACACCCCCAACTTAACTAGCAAAATTAAATATAACTATTACATTATTTAAAATAAATAAACATAACCAAATCCAAGATCTTACAGTTTAGGGTTTGGAACAGCCCAACACTACCATCTATTACAGCTGATTTTAATTATCGAGTCCTCACATAAAACTACTATCTCTTATTCTACCTGAGCTCGAACATATGCATCAGCATCACAGGTCTTACAGGAGGTCTGCTTGAATATAACCATAGCTGCTAGCTGTAATATCAGGGTAAAGCAAGGAGTGAGCCAAATGCCAAGTGCTAAACAGTACGATACAAAACGTAAATCGAGATATACAATAAAGAATGACAATGGAAAGACATAACCAATGATAACGAGAGATAAAACTTTGGGTGATGGCATCATTTTTCTTGTATCAAAATAATTTCAAAACCATATCTCAATTAAAATCATTTTATGACGCTACGGATTACAGCCGGTGATCAGCGGCGAAGTAATCCCGAACCTCGCTAGGTTCTAGAACATTAATGGGAATCCCTAGGCAACTTTTAAGCCTAATATAAGTGTGGAAAGGACTCGCGTCTTAGTCCAGATCCACTATTCAAAGAAAACATTTATCCCCCTTTGGGACTGAAAACCCACATTTTATTTATTTCAAAAACTGATGCCGAATTATAACAAAATCTCTTTTAACAGTAAGCATTTTTATCAAGGGATTATAGATCAACTCGAAACACGGGAAATATGGTACTAAATCTCAGGGCCATGATTCACAGAAACTTTACTCTATTAGGGTAATTAAAAGGTTTTCATATGCCAAAACTTGGACAAGGAAATTTAGTGAGGCTAATGGATAATATGAAGGGGTAATGCCAAACTGGCTTAAAGCAATGGTTTCTCGTCAAGGTACCGGTGTTGGATCATCAAGAAGATAAGCTTCATGAATACTAAGGGTGTTAAGGTATGAAGAAATGATCTTTAGCTCTGGTTATATCAGAATTGTCAAGCTTTAAGATAAGAAAGAGGGGTATCAACAATGAGGAATCACTTTGATAAATATCTGGCTTTCAATGTTCAAGGTAAGGTTCTATAGGGGTTCCAATATCAGGATGAGATATCAATACTTAGGAATCATCAGCATTTTAATCAAGAGAATCAACCAAGAGTTATAACTACCCTTTCTTTTATCATGGCATTCAACTTACTTTAATATACTATCATGATAAGACTTTTGAACTACTTATAATACGTACTCGAGGGTTCATGGCATTTTTATATGATTCAAAGATAAACATAAGATACGCTTGATTTAAATATATCAAAATGACTCAGGATAGTTGCATCGATATATATGAACTATTTACAGTGAATACGAAAGACAAGTTGAATCAGTTGCCTTGAGAAAGGCTGGTCTGGTCTGACTGGTAGGAGCAACTGGAAGCTTCACTCGACCTTTATGGCAAGTTTTCCCTCATCTCGAGATCCTACATAGATAATAATAATCCTCGTTATAATATATTCTCACCAACTTAACCTATTCACATCCCGTAATTAAACACAAATGGCACTTAGGCCTATATGCACTTAATTTGTATTCACCTTCAAAATATACTTGCACACAAAGCCACATGTACTCACATATCATATTTTAATACCAAATATTACCATATACACCATAATGCAACACTGGGCTTGGATGATCTGGACTCATAACTTAAGTCACTTGGTCGCTAAACTAGACAAAGTCTTCAAATTTTGGCTTTCTAACTCGGTGTGCCTTTACTAAACTATACTAGACCTATTGACCCTCACTTGGGCCTTTTGCTCTACTGACCTTATACTATCTTACAACTATGGTGGTCAACCTAAATCTCACTTCTAAGTGTTCTAAAACTATGTGATAAGTGAAAGTGCTCACTGGTGCAAATTTCAGAATGACATCTATGGTTGCTTGAGTGCATTAGACACCCTTAAACTATAGTTTTTCCTTCAAAACTTTTACAAAAGACTCTCCTGACCTTAGGGCATCTCCCAAACTTGATGTGGCTCAAGGGCCTGGCTTGGGCCTTCTTGGGCCTAAGCTTAAAGTCCATGGTTCCCCTGTTTTTCTGGGCAGAAAACGCCCTGACTTGAATTAACTTATGACACATGGTTCTAACTCATATCCTATGAAATATGGTTGGAAAAACTTCGCTGACACTCCCTCTAACTAAGGTCCAACAGGGCCTAATGAGGGCCTACCCATGACATGGTCAAATCTCCCTATTTCTAAGTTGCAACAAAACTGTCCCCTGTTGGACAGATTTTGTTATTCTACTTGTGCACCTAACCAAACGACATGAAAACCTCCAACCAACACCTAAAATCTTTTATATACTCCCAATACTAACTTCTGGTGGCTTGGGCCTCAAAGTTCACATCAATGACATGGTCAAAACTCACTCTAAACTTCAGGGTACTAAACTGATTTTCTGCAGAAACTATAACTCTCCTTTCTCCAAGGTTTTGACTTGACAAACTCAACCACCAACAACCCAATACCCAAACCAAGACTTAAACATGGTGATCTACTGAACTAACTCCCTTATACTCAAAATAATCTTGGTGGAGATCATCCTTACCTAAGGTGCAATCATGGCAAAATAAAAGAAAACACATTTCACAACTCACAAATCATCAAGTTTTTGAAAATAACAAGTTATGTTTTTTTATAAAATATACCTGAATTATTACCATGCATCAAGGAACACTAATCAATATTAACACCTTATTCCTACTGAAATTAAAGCTTACTAACAAAATCTTTCCAAATGATCAAAATCTTATAACATTCTAAGAGAAATCCACATGCATGCATGTCTTCAAGTTTTACCAATCAAAGCAACATGTTTTCTAAATATATTTCACCATAAAATTGACATGCAAGCCTAGCATAAGCTATATCTAGATGATCACTTAGCATGCAAAGAGTTTCATCAAATTTTCACTACAAGATTCATGTCATTATCACATAAACATACAAAGATTGAACAAAGCAACAAGAATGATCTCAAGGACCATTCATTCGGCTCCCTTAAGGTTATGGCCAAATGAAATGGAAGGGAAATGGTCATTCAACATCAAGAGTTTCCTTCTCAATACTTGGCACTTTACCATTCCTTGTAGTCTTCTAAAAAACAACCTTAAATCCATAAGAATCAAGGTTGTACTTTGAGTTTCAACTAAAACCTTAACATGCAACCTTAAAACTTAAACTTTTTACTCAAAACTCCTTGAAATATATGTGATCATGATATGGAATGTAGTATTTACTTGTATAGAAGGTGGAAGCTTGGTTGAGGAATGAAGAAAATGGGGAGGGGGTTGGTCTCGGCTAAAACCCGAGAGTGAGAGAGAGGAGGGCCGAGAGTGAGAGAGGGAGGAGGGAGGGAGGAGAAAGTGTGGTGTGAGTGGAGTGAATGATCATGCCATTTGCTTGTTTTATGATTTTTGACTTGACAAAATGTGAGTGGGAATGAGAATTGACAAGACTAACCTTCCAATTATACTTGGATCATTTTGCATGCAAGGGCAAAGAAGGAATTTGGCTAGTAAAATAAGAGTTAGTGGGGTTGGAATTGTCTCTTTAGCCCTTTAAATTGAATAGAAAAGGATTTGCATGCAAGGGTAACCATGTAATTTGCTAATTATGACAGCTAAAATTTATAAAGATTTATTTTATAAAATAAAATACAAGTTCAAAAATTATAAAATTTATACCATAAAATAACTTGGATTTTTAGAAATTTTATAAAACCACTTTTGAAATTTGTGAACAAAATAACTTTTAAAAAGAAATGTATTCAAGGTTTAAAATATTCCTTATAAATCAAAAATAAAAGAAATAAATAAACTTTTGCTTCGAAAAATCATATACCACATAACGCAAATTTAAGACGCAGAAATTCTCATTCACACAAGCCTACAATAGTTGAATATATTGGCATTCGGTTTTAAAATTGCACCAAATTTATAAATAGTAATACACGAAAATGCCGGTTGTAACATCATGAGCATTGTACAGGGAGCGAAGGAATCCTTAAGAGACTACTTGAATCGTTTTACGAAAGAAGCTTTAAAGTTCCGGACCTTGATGACAAGGTCGCAATGATAGCACTGCAATAAGGAACTAGGGATGAGTTTTTCAAGATGTCCTTGGCTAAACGCCCTCCTGAAAGCATGTTGTAGCTCCAGTATAGGGCAAGGAAGTACATCAAAGTGGAAGAGAGCATGAGGAAGACCGTGGTGAATAATGAGCCCACTGGAGGCAAGAAGCGGAAAACTGACCTGGAATATATCGCTAAGGACAAGTATCCTAGAACTGAGCAAAACCCTGATTCAACCTCCAAGAAGGGAGGACCTGGGCAAAAGTTCACTGAATACGCTAAGCTGAATGCTCCTAGAAGCCAAATCTTGATGGAAATCGAGAAAGATCGAGATATTCGTTGGCCTAAGCCCTTAAAGGCTGATCCTGCCAGGCTAGATAAGAGCAAGTATTGCAGATTTCACAAAGATGTTGTTCATGACACAGATGGGTGTAGACAACTGAAAGATGAAATTGAGTTCCTCATTCGAAAAGGAAGATTGAACAAATACACTGGAGAAGGAGGGGATAGGAATAATAATGGAAGAAAGAACTTTGAAGATCGTAGGAGGGACCAAGACGATCAGGGGCGGAATCCCCATCCTAGAGGACCGGTTATAAACATATTTTTGGAGGGCCACGACCTCGAGGGCCTGTGATAAACACAATCTTTGGAGGACCAACTGCTGCTGGATTATCCAGGAACTCCAGAAAAGCATATACTAGAGAGGTTATGCATATTGTTGGAGAAGCCCCGAAGAGGGCCAAGACAGAAGTGACATTGGCTTTTGATGATTCTGACCTAGAGGGTGTGAAATTTCCTCATGATGACCCGCTGGTCATAACACCGATAATAGGAAATAGCCCGGTCAAGAGAGTCCTTGTGGATAATGGTGCTTCAGTGGATATCTTGCTCCATGACGTCTTTCTAAGGATGGGATATAACGACTCCCAGTTGACCCCAACCGACATGCCGATATATGGATTTGCGGGAGTAGAGTGCCCCGTAGAAGGGATAATCAAGTTGCCAACCACCATAGGTCAGGAACCAAGATAAGCAACACAGATGTTGGACTTTATGGTGGTCAAGGCTAGTTCAACTTATAATGCTATCATGGGGAGAACAGGGATACATCTACTTTATCGCCTACCTTAATTTCACATTTCCTTCAAGGCAGTCCCTTCTTCCTACCATTGAGTTATGAAGTTTCCTACCCGGAATGGGATTGGAGAAGAGAGAGGAGATCCAAAAATGGCTAGAAGCTGTTATGTAGCCTCGTTGAGGGCAGATGGAGTTGGGGGGCAGGTTCTTCCTATTGAAGATATGGATATCCGAGAGAATAATGAGAAAAGAGGAAAGCCAGCAGAATACTTGGTTTCGATTTCTTTAGCCTCCGAGAATCCTGAGAGGATGACTTTCATTGGAGCCACACTCGAGGAGCCCCTTAGAGGGAAGTTGGTGATATTTTTGCAAGAAAATAGTGATGTGTTTGCATGGTCAGCAGTTGATATGCCAGGCATAGACCTAGAACTGATTACTCACAAGTTGAATGTGGACCCAAATCGGAAGACAGTAAAGCAAAAGAAAAGAAACTTTGCCCCGGAAAGACACGAAGCTATAAAACAGGAGGTTGAGAAGCTCTTAGAGGCTTATTTCATTGAGGAGATACAGTTTCCTAAATGGTTAGCAAATCCTGTAATGGTGAAGAAGGCCAATGGAAAGTGGAGGATGTGTATAAACTTCACTGATATGAATGATGCATGCCCTAAGGACTATTTTCCGTTGCCAAGGATTGATACTTTAATAGATGCCACTGCTGGGCATGAGATGCTGAGCTTCATGGATGGATTTAGTGGATACAATCAGATCAAGATGCACAAGGATGACATTCCAAAGGTATCATTCATCACTAACTTTGGTGTTTATTATTATCTTGTTATGGCATTTGGTCTTAAGAATGCAGGAGCCACCTATCAAAGGTTGGTAAATAAAATTTTTAAGGATCTTATTGGCAAGACTATGGAAGTCTATGTTGATGATATGTTAGTCAAGAGTGTAGTAAAGACTGATCATATAACTCATTTGAGGGAAGCTTTTAAGGTCCTAAGGTACCACAAGATGATGTTAAATCCAACAAAGTGTGCTTTCAGAGTAGGATCTGGAAATTTTTGGGATTGATGGTCTCCAAGAGAGGGATCGAGGACAACCCCGATAAAATAAAGGCAATCCTGGACATGGAACCACCAAAAACTGTCAAGGATGTTTAGAAGCTCACATGAAGGGTTGCTGCGCTGGGACGATTCATCTCCAATTCAGGAGACAAGTGCTTGTCGTTCTTGAAGTCACGAAAGAACATTAAGGACTTTGTATGGAGTGAGGAAAGCCAGAAGGCATTCGAGGAATTAATGAAATATATGGCCCAGGCCCCGTTGTTGGCCAAGCCAGCTTTGAATGAAGTTTTATACTTGTACTTGGTCATTTCAGAGAGTGTCTTGAGCGCTGTATTGGTTAAGGAGGAACTCAAAATCCAGAAACCCGTATATTATGTCAGCAAAATTCTGCATGGAGCTGAGTTGAATTATTCAACTATTGAGAAATTTGCTCTAGCCTTGGTAATGGCTTCGAGAAAGTTGCATCCTTACTTTCAGGCTCATCAAATTGAGGTTCTAGCAAATCAGCCCTTGAGAAATATAATCCATAGTCCCAAGGCTAGTGGGAGATTGATCAAATGGGCAATAGAGCTGGGAAAATTCGACATCAAATATAAGCCACGAACGACAATAAAAGCCCAGGCATTAGCTGACTTCGTGGTAGAATGCACCATTCCCAACCAAGAAGTCAGGGGGCAGGAGGATACCATACCTCAAGACAAGGAAGTTAACAAAGGGGACGAGGAACAAGATGATAAGGAGAAAGAATATTGGGTCTCTATTTTGATGGAGCGTCAAAAACAAATTCAAGTTGAGCATATTTGGTTTTACAAAGCCCTGATGGGTTTTTGATTGAGTATGCCATGAAGTTAGAATTCCCAACCACGAATAATGAGGCAGAATATGAAGCTCTGATAGCTGGCCTCGGCCTAGCAGGGACACTTAGGGTCAAGAACCTAAAAGTCCGTGGAGACTCGAAGCTGGTCGTATCCCAGGTAAAGGGAGAGTTTGAGGCAAGGAAAGATACGATGACTAAGTATGTCCGCCTAGTAAGGGTTGTGATGACCCAATTCGATGAATGCCATGTTAAGCATATTCCAAGGGAGGAAAATGCTAAGGCAGATGCATTATCAAAGTTTGCTTCATCTGAGATAGAAGAAAGTTCAGGAAGTGTATACTTCCGTATTTTGAAGACACAAAGCATCGATGTTGTGGCGCCCTCCAAACCCGGGTCAGAAGTTTGGGGTCCACACACACACACCTTATTAATAACCTGCTTATACCAATGATAAAAATAATAATAATAATATGCAGTGACCCTACTTACCAACTACCACTGGACCGCAACAGGTTAAAGTATGCACACAAGCCAAACACACCTACTTATATTATAAACGTTCAAATCCCAACTATTCCAAACTCAGAACTGAGTATTAAACATTATTACAAACTTTTTACAAACTTAAATTATTCCAAAAGAAGCCTACTAGCTCAACTCGATCAACCTGAACCCCTAGCTCTCGCGCTGGACTGGGGATCCTCGGTACCAACCAGTTCCTTTTTAACTGGAAAGAATATAAACAACATCGCATAATGTCAAAATTGAGAATAATGATCATCAGGGAAATATGGATACAATATCAAGTGAACAATGGATTATGATTTAGAATTGGATATTATATTTTCATGTTAAAAACCAAGGTTAGGCTGTTGATCAGTCACGCACTAACCCCAAGCAAAGCACATAACACTGCTCTAACTACTGGATCCAAGGCACAGATTGGCCAAACTTGACCATTATATGGTCTGACCACGAATCTGGGTCACAATTTTATAAAAATAATCCAATTCTACCATAATAACAGAATAAGCAGTAATAAATAATAAACAGGATCATTAACAACATTGGACATTCAATAATGAAAATGGTTTCAATCTGTATAAAGATCAATATGGCATTTCCAAAGCTTGGCTGTTAGGTAATGAAAGAATTGGATAACAAAGGAATCAACATTTCAGGGTTCCAAGGATATGATCTTTCAAAGCATAAGATACAATGGTTTGAATGTGTAAGCAATTTGGTTCAGTGTGTAATAGTTAGTTTGTATGTATTTGTGGAGTTGTATCGTATGTTTGAGGCTTGTATTTGGGTACACAACAATCAATGGTCTAGAAAGAATCAGGTTTACGGCTCAAGATCAATAACTGGAATCAAGGTTTAGGGTTCAGTGCTTCAAAGCACTTGCAATATAAAACAGGAATATCAATTACTACAATATCTCGAGAAAGTTTAGAACACATGCCTGGTACTAGCTTACTATACTGCACTTGCTCTCAATCACCAGTGTCTTACTCCTTGACTATCTGTTTCCCTTTCCTACGCCTTGCCTCTTCTGCTCACTATCATAAGCATCTATCAATATTTAACTCATACGATTCTATTCTACACATACTTCTATCTACCCTTCGTTTCACCCAAATCCGATTAACGGATTGAAAATTACGAAATAAATAAGTAAATATCGAATATACAGACCGACAGTTAACCAACAAGTCACATATAACACATAACACGTCACATATTCAATGGTATATCATTTATAAAGAAGTCTCGGGTCATAAATAGGCTTTCGAATATTTAAAATGATTTTTAAGACATTTTTCGGAATTAAAACCTATCGCTGAATCAATTTTGGAGTAATAAATAGGGTTCGGTTGGCCAATTCTGGCTTCAAAACAATTTCATAATAATTATCGAACCTTGAAAACAATTTAAAATAATATTTTAAAGCTCGAAACTATTTTTCGGAATTTTTAAATTATTTTTAAATAATGAAATCTAATTAAATAATTAATTAAAATCAATTAATAATTAATTAAATCAGATAATCAATTAATTTTTGAATCAATTGACTAATTAATCAATTAAAAATTAACTGAAATTAATTAACTAATTAATTCAGATTTATTTTTGAATTAAATATAATTTTTGGAATTAAAATAATAATTTTTAGAATTTTCAGAAATTAAAATCGAATTTTTATAATTAAAATAAATAGGAAATATGATTTTTGAATATTTTTAAAACAGGAATCCTATTTTTGCAAATACTGGAAAGTTCAGGGACCTAACTGTTTCTTCCCCAATAATTCAGGTACTAAACTGTAATTTTACAAGGGTCGCCGGAAAAACTTCGGGGATGGCCGGAGAATACATTCCCGGCATCCTCACCCCACCACAAGCTCCAGATATGATCTTCAGGCAACCAGGAATTGATTCATGCAATCAAAACACAACAATCATCCCTGTTCTGGACGGAAAATGGCCAAGAATGTGGCGCCCTCCAAACCCGGGTCAGAAGTTTGGGGTCCACACACACACACCTTATTAATAACCTGCTTATACCAATGATAAAAATAATAATAATATGCAGTGACCCTACTTACCAACTACCACGGACCGCAACAGGTTAAAGTATGCACACAAGCCAAACACACCTACTTATATTACAAACGTTCAAATCCCAACTATTCCAAACTCAAAACTGAGTATTAAACATTATTACAAACTTTTTACAAACTTAAATTATTCCAAAAGAAGCCTACTAGCTCAACTCGATCAACCTGAACCCCTAGCTCTCGTGCTGGACTGGGGATCCTCGGTACCAACCGGTTCCTTTTTAACTGGAAAGAGCATAAACAACATCGCACAAATGAGCTAACTAGCTCAGCAAGCCACAATGACAAAACTGAGAATAATGATCATCAGGGAAATATGGATACGATATCAAGTGAACAATGGATTATAATTTAGAACTGGATATTATATTTTCATGTTAAAAACCAAGGTTAGGCTGCTGATCAGTCACACACTAACCCTGAGCAAAGCGCACAGCACTGCTCTAACTACTCGATCCAAGGCACACATTGGCCTAACTTGACCATTATATGGTCTGACCACGAATCTGGTCCACAATTTTATAAAAACAATGCAATTCTACCATAATAACAGAATAAGTAGTAATAAACAATAAACAGGATCATTAACAACAATGGACGTTCAATAATGAAAATGGTATCAATCTATATAAAGATCAATATGGCATTTCCAAAGCTTGGCTGTTAGGTAATGAAAGAATTGGATAACAAAGGAATCAAAATTTAAGGGTTCCATGGATTTGATCTTTCAAAGCATAAGATACAATGGTTTGGATGTGTAAGCAATTTGGTTCAGTGTGTAATAGTTAGTTTGTATGTATTTTTGGAGTAGTATCGTATGTTTGAGGTTTGTATTTGGGTACACAACAGTTAATGGTCTAGAAAGAATCAGGTTTACGGCTCAAGATCAATAACTGGAATCAAGGTTTAAGGTTCAGTGCTTCAAAGCACTTGCAATATAAAACAGGAATATCAATTACTACAATATCTCGAGAAAGTTTAGAACACTTGCCTGGTACTAGCTTACTACACTGCACTTGCTCTCAATCACTAGTGTCTTACTCCTTGACTATCTGTTTCCCTTTCCTACGCCTTGCCTCTTCTGCTCACATATCATAAGCATCTATCAATATTTAACTCATACGATTATATTCAATACATACTTCTATCTACCCTTCGTTTCACCCAAATCCGATTAACGGATTGAAAATTACGAAATAAACAAGTAAATATCGAATATACAGACTGACAGTTAACCAACAAGTCACATATAATACATAACACGTCACATATTCAATGGTATATCATTTATAAAGAAGTCTCGGGTCATAAATAGGCTTTCGGATATTTAAAATGATTTTTAAGATATTTTTCGGAATTAAAACAGATCGCTGAATCAATTTTGGAGTAATAAATAGGGTTCGGTTGGCCAATTTTGGCTTCAAAAAAATTTCATAATAATTATCGAGGCTTGAAAACAATTTAAAATAATATTTTAAAGCTTGAAACTATTTTTCGGAATTTTTAAATTATTTTTAAATAATTAAATCTAATTAAATAATTAATTAAAATCAATTAATAATTAATTAAATCAATTAAACAATTAATTTTCATTTTAATTGACTAATTACTCAATTAATAAATAAACTGAAATTAATTAACTAATTAATTCAAATTTATTTTTGAATTAAATATAATTTTTAGAATTTTCAGAAATTAAAATCGAATTTTTAGAATTAAAATAAATAGGAAATATGATTTTTAAATATTTTTAAAACAGGAATCCTATTTTTGCAAATACTGGAAAGTTCAGGGACCTAACTGTTTCTTCCCCAATAATTCAGGTACTAAACTGTAATTTTACAGGGGTCGCCGGAAAAACTTCGGGGATGGCCGGAGAATACATTCTCGACATCCTCACCCCACCAGAAGCTCCAGATATGATCTTCAGGCAACCAGGAATTGATTCATGCAATCAAAACACAACAATCATCCCTGTTCTGGATGGAAAATGGCGAAGAATGTGGTGCCCTCCAAACCCGGGTCAGAAGTTTGGGGTCCACACACACACACCTTATTAATAACCTGCTTATACCAATGATAAAAATAATAATAATATGCAGTGACCCTACTTACCAACTACCACGGACCGCAACAGGTTAAAGTATGCACACAAGCCAAACACACCTACTTATATTACAAACGTTCAAATCCCAACTATTCCAAACTCAGAACTGAGTATTAAACATTATTACAAACTTTTTACAAACTTAAATTATTCCAAAAGAAGCCTACTAGTTCAACTCGATCAACTTGAACCCCTAGCTCTCGCGCTGGACTGGGGATCCTCGGTACCAACCAGTTCCTTTTTAACTGGAAAGAATATAAACAACATCGCACAAATGAGCTAACTAGCTCAGCAAGTCACAATGTCAAAACTGAGAATAATGATCATCAGGGAAATATGGATACGATATCAAGTGAACAATGGATTATGATTTAGAATTGGATATTATATTTTCATGTTAAAAACCAAGGTTAGGCTGTTGATCAGTCACGCACTAACCCCGAGCAAAGCACACAACACTGCTCTAACTACTGGATCCAAGGCACACATTGGCCTAACTTGACCATTATATGGTCTGACCACGAATCTGGGTCACAATTTTATAAAAATAATCCAATTCTACCATAATAACAGAATAAGCAGTAATAAATAATAAACAGGATCATTAACAACATTGGACATTCAATAATGAAAATGGTTTCAATCTGTATAAAGATCAATATGGCATTTCCAAAGCTTGGCTGTTAGGTAATGAAAGAATTGGATAACAAAGGAATCAACATTTCAGGGTTCCAAGGATATGATCTTTCAAAGCATAAGATACAATGGTTTGAATGTGTAAGCAATTTGGTTCAGTGTGTAATAGTTAGTTTGTATGTATTTGTGGAGTTGTATCGTATGTTTGAGGCTTGTATTTGGGTACACAACAATCAATGGTCTAGAAAGAATCAGGTTTACGGCTCAAGATCAATAACTGGAATCAAGGTTTAGGGTTCAGTGCTTCAAAGCACTTGCAATATAAAACAGGAATATCAATTACTACAATATCTCGAGAAAGTTTAGAACACATGCCTGGTACTAGCTTACTATACTGCACTTGCTCTCAATCACCAGTGTCTTACTCCTTGACTATCTGTTTCCCTTTCCTACGCCTTGCCTCTTCTGCTCACTATCATAAGCATCTATCAATATTTAACTCATACGATTCTATTCTACACATACTTCTATCTACCCTTCGTTTCACCCAAATCCGATTAACAGATTGAAAATTACGAAATAAATAAGTAAATATCGAATATACAGACCGACAGTTAACCAACAAGTCACATATAATACATAACACGTCACATATTCAATGGTATATCATTTATAAAGAAGTCTCGGGTCATAAATAGGCTTTCGGATATTTAAAATGATTTTTTAAGACATTTTTCGGAATTAAAACCTATCGCTGAATCAATTTTGGAGTAATAAATAGGGTTAGGTTGGCCAATTCTGGCTTCAAAACAATTTCATAATAATTATCGAGCCTTGAAAACAATTTAAAACAATATTTTAAAGCTCGAAACTATTTTTCGGAATTTTTAAATTATTTTTAAATAATGAAATCTAATTAAATAATTAATTAAAATCAATTAATAATTAATTAAATTAGATAATCAATTAATTTTTGAATCAATTGACTAATTAATCAATTAAAAATTAACTGAAATTAATTAACTAATTAATTCAGATTTATTTTTGAATTAAATATAATTTTTGGAATTAAAATAATAATTTTTAGAATTTTCAGAAATTAAAATCGAATTTTTATAATTAAAATAAATAGGAAATATGATTTTTGAATATTTTTAAAACAGGAATCCTATTTTTGCAAATACTGGAAAGTTCAGGGACCTAACTGTTTCTTCCCCAATAATTCAGGTACTAAACTGTAATTTTACAAGGGTCGCCGGAAAAACTTCGGGGATGGCCGGAGAATACATTCCCGGCATCCTCACCCCACCACAAGCTCCAGATATGATCTTCAGGCAACCAGGAATTGATTCATGCAATCAAAACACAACAATCATCCCTGTTCTGGACGGAAAATGGCCAAGAATGTGGCGCCCTCCAAACCCGGGTCAGAAGTTTGGGGTCCACACACACACCTTATTAATAACCTGCTTATACCAATGATAAAAATAATAATAATATGCAGTGACCCTACTTACCAACTACCACGGACCGCAACAGGTTAAAGTATGCACACAAGCCAAACACACATACTTATATTACAAACGTTCAAATCCCAACTATTCCAAACTCAAAACTGAGTATAAAACATTATTACAAACTTTTTACAAACTTAAATTATTCCAAAAGAAGCCTACTAGCTCAACTCAATCAACCTGAACCCCTAGCTCTCGCGCTGGACTGGGGATCCTCGGTACCAACCGGTTCCTTTTTAACTGGAAAGAGCATAAACAACATCGCACAAATGAGCTAACTAGCTCAGCAAGCCACAATGACAAAACTGAGAATAATGATCATCAGGGAAATATGGATACGATATCAAGTGAACAATGGATTATAATTTAGAACTGGATATTATATTTTCATGTTAAAAACCAAGGTTAGGCTGCTGATCAGTCACGCACTAACCCCGAGCAAAGCACACAGCACTGCTCTAACTACTCGATCCAAGGCACACATTGGCCTAACATGACCATTATATGGTCTGACCATGAATCTGGTCCACAATTTTATAAAAACAATCCAATTCTACCATAATAACAGAATAAGCAGTAATAAACAATAAACAGGATCATTAACAATAATGGACGTTCAATAATGAAAATGGTATCAATCTGTATAAAGATCAATATGGCATTTCCAAAGCTTGGCTGTTAGGTAATGAAAGAATTGGATAACAAAGGAATCAACATTTCAGGGTTCCATGGATTTGATCTTTCAAAGCATAAGATACAATGGTTTGGATGTGTAAGCAATTTGGTTCAGTGTGTAATAGTTAGTTTGTATGTATTTTTGGAGTAGTATCGTATGTTTGAGGTTTGTATTTGGGTACACAACAGTCAATGGTCTAGAAAGAATCAGGTTTACGACTCAAAATCAATAACTGGAATCAAGGTTTAAGGTTCAGTGCTTCAAAGCACTTGCAATATAAAACAGGAATATCAATTACTACAATATCTCGAGAAAGTTTAGAACACTTGCCTGGTACTAGCTTACTACACTGCACTTGCTCTCAATCACTAGTGTCTTACTCCTTGACTATCTGTTTCCCTTTCCTACGCCTTGCCTCTTCTGCTCACATATCATAAGCATCTATCAATATTTAACTCATACGATTATATTCTACACATATTTCTATCTACCCTTCGTTTCACCCAAATCCGATTAACGGATTGAAAATTACGAAATAAACAAGTAAATATCGAATATACAGACTGACAGTTAACCAACAAGTCACATATAACACATAACATGTCACATATTCAATGGTATATCATTTATAAAGAAGTCTCGGGTCATAAATAGGCTTTCGGATATTTAAAATGATTTTTAAGATATTTTTCGGAATTAAAACAGATCGCTGAATCAATTTTGGAGTAATAAATAGGGTTCGGTTGGCCAATTCTGGCTTCAAAAAAATTTCATAATAATTATCGAGGCTTGAAAACAATTTAAAATAATATTTTAAAGCTTGAAACTATTTTTCGGAATTTTTAAATTATTTTTAAATAATTAAATCTAATTAAATAATTAATTAAAATCAATTAATAATTAATTAAATCAATTAATCAATTAATTTTCATATTAATTGACTAATTAATCAATTAATAAATAAACTGAAATTAATTAACTAATTAATTCAGATTTATTTTTGAATTAAATATAATTTTTAGAATTTTCAGAAATTAAAATCGAATTTTTATAATTAAAATAAATAGGAAATATGATTTTTGAATATTTTTAAAACAGGAATCCTATTTTTGCAAATACTGGAAAGTTCAGGGACCTAACTGTTTCTTCCCCAATAATTCAGGTACTAAACTTAATTTTACAGGGGTCGCCGGAAAAACTTCGGGGATGGCCGGAGAATACATTCTCGACATCCTCACCCCACCAGAAGCTCCAGATATGATCTTCAGGCAACCAGGAATTGATTCATGCAATCAAAACACAACAATCATCCCTGTTCTGGATGGAAAATGGCGAAGAATATGGTGACCTCCAAACCCGGGTCAGAAGTTTGGGGTCCACACACACACACCTTATTAATAACCTGCTTATACCAATGATAAAAATAATAATAATATGCAGTGACCCTACTTACCAACTACCACGGACCGCAACAGGATAAAGTATGCACACAAGCCAAACACACCTACTTATATTACAAACGTTCAAATCCCAACTATTCCAAACTCAGAACTGAGTATTAAACATTATTACAAACTTTTTACAAACTTAAATTATTCCAAAAGAAGCCTACTAGCTCAACTCGATCAACTTGAACCCCTAGCTCTCGCGCTGGACTGGGGATCCTCGGTACCAACCAGTTCCTTTTTAACTGGAAAGAATATAAACAACATCGCACAAATGAGCTAACTAGCTCAGCAAGTCACAATGTCAAAACTGAGAATAATGATCATCAGGGAAATATGGATACGATATCAAGTGAACAATGGATTATGATTTAGAATTGGATATTATATTTTCATGTTAAAAACCAAGGTTAGGCTGTTGATCAGTCACGCACTAACCCCGAGCAAAGCACACAACACTGCTCTAACTACTGGATCCAAGGCACACATTGGCCTAACTTGACCATTATATGGTCTGACCATGAATCTGGTCCACAATTTTATAAAAACAATCCAATTCTACCATAGTAACAGAATAAGCAGTAATAAATAATAAACAGGATCATTAACAACATTGGACGTTCAATAATGAAAATGGTTTCAATCTGTATAAAGATCAATATGACATTTCCAAAGCTTGGCTGTTAGGTAATGAAAGAATTGGATAACAAATGAATCAACATTTCAGGGTTCCAAGGATATGATCTTTCAAAGCATAAGATACAATGGTTTGAATGTGTAAGCAATTTGGTTCAGTGTGTAATAGTTAGTTTGTATGTATTTGTGGAGTAGTATCGTATGTTTGAGGTTTGTATTTGGGTACACAACAATCAATGGTCTAGAAAGAATCAGGTTTACGGCTCAAGATCAATAACTGGAATCAAGGTTTAGGGTTCAGTGCTTCAAAGCACTTGCAATATAAAACAGGAATATCAATTACTACAATATCTCGAGAAAGTTTAGAACACTTGCCTGGTACTAGCTTACTACACTGCACTTGCTCTCAATCACCAGTGTCTTACTCCTTGACTATCTGTTTTCCTTTCCTACGCCTTGCCTCTTCTGCTCACATATCATAAGCATCTATCAATATTTAACTCATACAATTCTATTCTACACATACTTCTATCTACCCTTTGTTTCACCCAAATTCGATTAACGGATTGAAAATTACGAAATAAATAAGTAAATATCGAATATACAGACCGACAGTTAACCAACTAGTCACATATAACACATAACACGTCACATATTCAATGGTATATCATTTATAAAGAAGTCTCGGGTCATAAATAGGCTTTCGAATATTTAAAAATGATTTTTAAGACATTTTTCGGAATTAAAACAGATCGCTGAATCAATTTTGGAGTAATAAATAAGGTTCGGTTGGCCAATTCTGGCTTCAAAACAATTTCATAATAATTATCGAGCCTTGAAAACAATTTAAAATAATATTTTAAAGCTCGAAACTATTTTTTGGAATTTTTAAATTATTTTTAAATAATTAAATCTAATTAAATAATTAATTAAAATCAATTAATAATTAATTAAAATCAATTAATAATTAATTAAATCAATTAATCAATTAATTTTCGAATTAATTGACTAATTAATCAATTAAAAATTAACTGAAATTAATTAACTAATTAATTCAGATTTATTTTTGAATTAAATATAATTTTTGGAATTAAAATAATAATTTTTGGAATTTTCAGAAATTAAAATCGAAGTTTTATAATTAAAATAAATAGGAAATATGATTTTTGAATATTTTTAAAACAGGAATCCTATTTTTGCAAATACTGGAAAGTTCAGGGACCTAACTGTTTCTTCCCCAATAATTCAGGTACTAAACTGTAATTTTACAAGGGTCGCCGGAAAAACTTCGAGGATGGCCGGAGAATACATTCCCGGCATCCTCATCCCACCACAAGCTCCAGATATGATCTTCAGGCAACCAGGAATTGATTCATTCAATCAAAACACAACAATCATCCCTGTTCTGGCCGGAAAATGGCCAAGAACATCGCCGGTTTCCGGCGAATATCGGGAATTTTTAAAACACGACTCCCTTCGATTCAGACATACTCTGTTAACGAGCTATATACCAATCGATTGCAAATTTCATAAGGAACATAATCCACTATAAATCAACAGCTAATAACCCCTAAATCAAAAGCCCCAAATTTCAATTGAAAACATCCACACAGGTCATAAACCCTAATTTTAAAATTCGAGAATTAAACCGAGCATGTTATTGAACTCCAAATTAGACGTATGACATATGAAAATCATCAGGAAAACAAGTTCTACAACATGCAAGCATCAAATCATACAAACAATCATCCG
The DNA here is from genome assembly GCF_009905375.1 of Apium graveolens. Lineage (NCBI taxonomy): Eukaryota > Viridiplantae > Streptophyta > Magnoliopsida > Apiales > Apiaceae > Apium > Apium graveolens. Next base: position 110,374,307 of record NC_133649.1, on the reverse strand, counting down.
AACAAAAATTCATATTTTTAATAAAATTAATTCGAAAATAAATAATTTTTCAGAAAATAAACCTTGATTTCCGCAGTAATTTGGAACACAGAATCTGATAGAACACCTCAAGACCTTTGGATTGAGTACTCAAGCTTTTCAAACGGACTCCGGTAACACCTCCGATTGTTGGTTTGATTCTCAGAAAGGTTTATGAATATATGAATTTTCTCTGGAAATTTATATAATTACTGACTGCAAATGATTTTTGATACGAAATAAAATACGGTAAAGGCTATTTATAATTACGGAAAATTAGTATCCCGTTGGATCATTCCGGATATAAAACGGTACGTTTATTTATAAAAACTGATCCAAACGGTATCGGTTTTCGGGATAATTATCCAAACTCGTACAATTTGTACTGCGGTCTTGGTCTCAGCGCCTGGTTACACATACTACGAGGTGATAATTGGGATAGTTTAATAAAAAGCTCTCGTTTATCGAAAATACGAGTTTTATTGATTTACCGAAACGAATATTGTATCGAAAATGTTGCGCCGGGACCCGCACAGGACAAACCGTACGCCGGAACGAAAAGTCGAAACATGGAATATGCTCGGAATATTACAATTAGGTTAGGAAGGAGTTCTCGAAGGAGTTTCGGGTTCCAAAAACGTAACAACGGATGACGTCTGTTGGTTCCCGTTTTTATAAAATAGATTTTAAATACTCGGAAAAAGATTTTATAAATTTCTTATGATCCTTATAAATCCATAAATCAACATAAAAATAATTAGGAAGATATGACAATTATCTATATTTTATTTTGGACATATAAAAATTAAAATACTCAATTAATAATATTTTTAAACATCCAAACACATTTAACACTTAACAATTAATTCACAGAATAGATACTGAACATATATATTAATTATTTATTAGCAAAGATAATTCCACGATATATCCTGGATATTATAGCCTTCCCCCTTAAAAGGATTCTGTCCTCAGAATCTCCTAAGAAAACAAATGAGGGTACTTTTCTCTCATATCACTTTCTACCTCCCAGGTTGACTCTTCAACCTTTGGGTTTCTCCATAACACTCGTACTAGCTTTACCACTTTATTCCTCAATACATTCTCTCTTTCTTCTAGAATCTCTATTGGACTCTCTACATATGACAAATCTGCCTGAAGCTCTATTGGCTCATATTCTATTACATGCCTGGAGTCTGGATTATATTTCTTAAGCATTGATACGTGAAAAATATTGTGAATGTACTCCATGTGCGGAGGTAATCCCAATTCGTAAGCTACTTTGCCAACGCGATTTAGAATCTCAAAAGGTCCGACATACCTTGGGCTCAGCTTTCCTTTCTTTCCAAACCTTGTTAGTCCCTTCCACGGTGATACTTTCAGTAATACCAAGTTTTCTTCTTCGAATTCCATGTCTTTCCTGGACTGGTCTGCATATTTCCTTTAACGGTCCTGTGTGGCTATTAATCTGTTCTGGATAATTTCAACCACTTCATTTATCTACTGCACCAATTCAGGTCCAAGTATTTTGCGTTCTCCTACTTCGTCCCAATGCACTGGAGATCTGCATTTGCGTCCATTAAGGGCTTCATAGGGTGGCATCCCAATACTGGCATGATAACTGTTGTTATAAGCAAATTCTACCAGAGGTAAATGCTCGTCCCAACTTCCTTTGAAATCAATAGCACAAACACGTAACATGTCCTCAATCCTCTGAATCTTTCTTTCACTTTGGCCGTCCGTCTGAGGGTGGTAAGCCGTACTCATATTCAATCTCGTTCCCAAACATTCTTAAAAACTTTTCCAAAATCTTGAATTAAATCATGGATCTCTATCAGATACAATAGACACAGGAACTCCATGATGAACTACAATTTCCTTCAGGTACATATGGACCAACTTGTCGAGTGAAAATCTTTCATTTATAGGCAGAAAATGAGCTGACTTGGTAAGTCTATCCACTATAACCCAAATGGCATCATGATTTACCCTTGTCCTTGGTAATCCAACTATGAAATCCATGGCAATATGTTCCCACTTCCATTCTGGAATCTCCAATGGCTGTAGCAATCCACTTGATCTTTGATGTTCGGCTTTAACTCTCTGACATGTATAACATCTGCTAACCCATTCCGCAATTTCCCTCTTCATATCTGGCCATAATTAACTTTCCTTTAAATCTCTGTACATTTTGGTACTCCCTGGATGGATGGAATATCTTGAACTATGTGCTTCCTGTAAAATTTCATTCTTCAACTCCGTCCCCGGTGGAATCCAAATTCTAGAAGAAAACCTCAGAATACCTTGATCATCCTTCTGCGTGCACAATTCCTCACCTACCAAAAGATTTATATCTTGATCCATTACATCTCCTTGACATTTCTTTATTTTCTCTAGCAACTCCGGCTGAAAAGTCATACTGTACACTTTTGCTTCATTAGGCCTGCAAACTTTAATCTCCAATTCCAGTTTCTGAAACTCCTTATATATCTCTTCAGGTACTGCTAACACATTTAACTTTTCCTTCCGACTTAACGCATCTGCTAAAACATTCGCTTTACCGAGATGATAATTAATTGAGCAGTCGTAATCCTTGATCAATTCTAACCATCTCCTTTGCCTCATATTAAGCTCCTTTTGTGTGAATATGTACTTTAAGCATTTGTGATCCGTGAAAATCTCGCACTTTTCTCCATATAGATAATGTCTCCAAATTTTCAAAGCGAAAACTATGGCTGCTAGCTCCAAATCATAAGTAGGATATTTATGTTCGTGTGGTTTCAATTGCCTTGACGCATACACAATCACCTTATCGTGCTGTATAAGAACACATCCTAGTCCTTTATGAGAAGCATCGCTATAAATTACGAAATTCCCTTGATCGTCTGGAAGTGAAAAAACAGGTGCTGTGATTAATCGTTGCTTCAATTTCTGAAAACTTTCTTCGCACTTGTCGTTCCATATAAACTTTTCATTCTTCCGTGTAAGCTTTGTCAATGGTGTTGCAATCCTTGAAAATTTTTGAACGAATCGACGATAATATCCCGCTAATCCCAAGAAACTTCTTACCTCGGTGGGTGTTCTCGGTCTTTCCCAGTTTGTAATTGCATCGATCTTTGCTGGGTCCACTTTGATCCCTTCATTACTGACTTTGTGTCCTAAGAACTGAACTTCCTGTAGCCAAAACTCACACTTCGAGAATTTAGCATATAACTTATTTTTCCTTAAAATCTCCAAAGTTGTTCTCAGATGTTCCGCATGATCCCCTTCCGCCTTTGAATAAATCAAAATATCATCTATAAACACAATAACGAACTTGTCCAAGTATTCCTTGAAAATTCTATTCATCAGGTCCATAAACGCTGCCGGGGCATTGGTCAATCCAAAAGACATCACTAAAAATTCGTAATATCCATACCTTGTTCTGAAAGCTGTCTTCGGTATATCTTCTAGCTTAATCTTCAGTTGATGATATCCCGATCTTAAATCAATATTGGAGAAGTACTTGGCTCCCTTCAGTTGATCAAACAGATCGTCAATTCTGGGTAACGGATACTTGTTCTTGATTGTAAGCTTGTTGAGCTCCCTACAGTCGATGCACAGTCTCATGCTTCCATCTTTCTTCTTGAAAAATAATACCGGGGCTCCCCACGGGGATACACTAGGTCTGATTACTCCTTTCTCTAATAATTCTTGTAATTGTTTTGCTAGCTCCTTCATTTCAACGGGCGCCATTCTATACGGGGCCTTGGATACCGGTTCTGTTCCAGGTGCTAAGTCGATTGCAAACTCAATTTCTCTATCTGGAGGAAGTCCTGGTAACTCATCGGGAAACACATCTGGAAATTCATTCACTACTGGAATATCTTCAAGTTTCACTGGCTCCTAACTCCTGTCAATCACATATGCCATGAAATGTTCGCATCCTTGTCGTACCAACTTCTTGGCTTGAATCATCATTAAAAACTTCTTTACTTGTTTCTGACCCTTGAACGTTACTATTCTTTCGTCTGGCGTTTTCACCATTACCTTCTTATTTCGATAATCTATCTGGGCATCGTGCTTAGATAACCAATCCATTCCTAAGATAACGTCAAATTCTCCTAACTTAAATGGTATCAAATCTACACAAAACTTACTACCAGAAATCTCAATCTCACAATTCCCACAAACCTGATTAACAGATACTTGTTCTTGATTTGCCAATTCCACAGTCATTATTTCATTTAAATACTCAACTGGACAATTTAACTTACTAAGAAAATCTAGTGAAACAAATGATCGAGTTGCTCCCGAATCTATTAACACTTTCGCACATAAAGAATTCACATCAAGCGTACCTGCCACGACATCCGTATCCTGGATAGCATCCTTCACAGACATGTCAAAAACTCTAGCTCTTGAAGTCTCATTCACTGCTGGGGTAGACCCCATAATCCTCAATGCATTACTGATTGGGGCTGGTGTCTTGCAATCCCTGGATATATGTCCTGGTTTCCCACATTTAAAGCACGTAAATCCAATGGCTGGAACCTTCACTGCTGGATTCCGGATAGGCTGATCCTTATTTGCTAATTCTCTTGTTGGCTGATTTTGGCACTCCCTTGAATAGTGCCCTTTCTGATTGCACTTGAAACAAACTACATTCAACTTATTACAAACTCCCCCGTGCTTCTTCCCACATACTTGACAATCTGGAAAAGTTAATCTCAACTGATTCGGCTGATTTGCATTAACTGGATGTTTGCCCTGGCTTCCGTCGCTTGCATTTTGTCTCCTGAAATTAAAATTCCTCCCTGGCTGAAACTTGCCCTTCTTAAAATTTGGAAACTTCCCTGGTTGTGACTGACCTTCATTCCCTTCAAATTTCTTTTTCTTGCTTTCTTTCTCCTTCTGTGACATCTCACTCTCTGTCTCTGCGATCATAGCCTTCTGTACAACTCCTACATAAATATCCAATTCAAAAATGGCTACCTTCCCTCTGATCCATGGTTTCAAACCTTGCTGGAATCTTTTATCCTTCTTCCTGTCAGTATCCACATATGACGGCACATACCTTGACAATTCCTCAAACTTATACTCATAATCTGTCACCGACATGTTTCCTTGCTTTAGTTCTAAAAACCTCAACTCCATCTGATCCTGGACAAACTGAGGAAAATACTTTTCTAAAAACAATTCCTTAAATCTCTCCCAAGTAATAACATTTGTACCTTCCAACGTCTTCACCATCTCCCACCAATAGGTGGCCTCATTCTTCAAATAGTAACTTGCAAACTCAACCTTCTGTTCTTCCTTGACTTTTACTAAGGCAAATGCCTTCTCTATCTCCTTTAACCAAACATTTGCTTCAATCGGCTCTAAAGAATCCTTGAATTCTGGTGGGTTTATTTCCTGAAAAGTTTTGAAAGTTACCTGGGGATTGTTATGTCTTTGTTGATGTTGTGCCAGGTGAACTATTTGTTGGGCCAAGATTTGAAGAATCTGGGCTATTGCTAGGTCTATGGGTCCTGGGTTTGCATTCTGGTTTGTATCATCTTGGTTGTTATTATTGTTGTTGTTGGTTTCTTCATTCTGGGTGTCGGTGCGGGTATTTCTTCTAGGAGGCATTTTCTGTAAAGAATCAAACAACTTATTTAGCTTTTAAACCAAATTCATTGCAGAAAAGAAAAGTTTTGTAAAACAGAAATATCTCCTTTATGAAAACAGTTATAACTAAGTAAATTGCATGCTTCTTTACAGAATATAAACAGTTATGAAAAACAAGGTGCATGGTATCACAGGGGTATAACTGGTGCAATAAATAAGGTAAAGTAAAACAGGTGCAGTAAAATGAATGACAATACTGGAAAGGAAAGGTGCTGATATATATATATCAAAAGTTTTGGGTAGTACAAGCGTAAAGATGCTTCGAAAGTAAAAGCAAAAAGGGTACAACAACCTACTCACTAGTCAGCATAGCTAGTCTATAAATACAACTCAAAAGTCTACTGATACACACTACTGTACATACTACACAACCATAACAACACTGCTCAGCATCTCCATCTCTGGATCTCTGACTCAACTCGAAGGAAACTCTGGTCCTGCCAGCCTCTCAAAGTCCTCCATCACCTCAGTAGCCCAGCCCATCAATGCATCAGGGCCTCTGCCAGGTAGTGTAGCTCCATGTAGCCTAGCCTCAAGAACCCTCCTTGTCACATGAATCTCCTCTCGAAGCTCCCTCACACCACGATCAACATCAGTAGTCCTAATAATATGCTGTAGCTCTCTGATCTGGGCCAACAAGGAATCACGCTCCAATAGAAGAGCCTCATACCGGTAGTAAGGAACTGGGGGCAATGTAGACTGGAATGGGGCACTCGCAACTGAATGCCCAGTGGAATCTCAATCAGCTGGTGGGGGTCCTCTGATAGGTGGCCTCATACCTGGGGGTGGAATAGCCTGTAATGGTACGGGCTACAATACAGGTGGAGGTAGTATAGCCAACACTGGTGGAACAACAGGACGTGGATCCGAAGACGGTACTACAACTGAAGGCTCTGAGTGATCAGCTGATACGGGGATAAAAGAGTCGGCCATCGTTGCTATCTGAAATCATATCGCAATATAAGAATCTCGAACCATGACGCGAATTACACTAATACCTGTTATACCATAGCACTCAACCTCTCGATGTTCTATCTTTCTATTCCTTACTTCTAATCCTAACCCTCTACCCATTCCCGTCAATCCTAGGCTTGTGTCAGTGACTTATAACCTGTAGCTCTGATACCAAACCTGTGGCGCCCTCCAAACCCGGGTCAGAAGTTTGGGGTCCACACACACACACCTTATTAATAACCTGCTTATACCAATGATAAAAATAATAATAATATGCAGTGACCCTACTTACCAACTACCACGGACCGCAACAGGTTAAAGTATGCACACAAGCCAAATACACCTACTTATATTACAAACGTTCAAATCCCAACTATTCCAAACTCAGAACTGAGTATTAAACATTATTACAAACTTTTTACAAACATAAATTGTTCCAAAAGAAGCCTACTAGCCTCAACTCGATCAACCTGAACCCCTAGCTCTCGCGCTGGACTGGGGATCCTCGATACCAACCGGTTCCTTTTTAACTGGAAAGAATATAAACAACATCGCACAAATGAGCTAACTAGCTCAGCAAGTCACAATGTCAAAACTGAGAATAATGATCATCAGGGAAATATGGATACGATATCAAGTGAACAATGGATTATGATTTAGAATTGGATATTATATTTTCATGTTAAAAACCAAGGTTAGGCTGTTGATCAGTCACGCACTAACCCCGAGCAAAGCACACAACACAGCTCTAACTACTGAATCCAAGGCACACATTTTTCGGAATTAAAACAGATCATTGAATCAATTTTGGAGTAATAAATAGGGTTCGGTTGGCCAATTCTGGCTTCAAAACAATTTCATAATAATTATCGAGCCTTAAAAACAATTTAAAATAATATTTTAAAGCTCGAAACTATTTTTCACAATTTTTAAATTATTTTTAAATAATTAAATCTAATTAAATAATTAATTAAAATCAATTAATAATTAATTAAATCAATTAATCAATTAATTTTCGAATTAATTGACTAATTAATCAATTAAAAATTAACTGAAATTAATTAACTAATTAATTTAGATTTATTTTTGAACTAAATATAATTTTTGGAATTAAAATAATAATTTTTGGAATTTTCAGAAGTTAAAATCGAATTTTTATAATTAAAATAAATAGGAAATATGATTTTTGAATATTTTTAAAACATGAATCCTATTTTTTCAAATTCTGGAAATTCAGGGACCTAACTGTTTCTTCCCCAATAATTCAGGTACTAAACAATAATTTTACAGGGGTCGCCAGATAAATTTAGGGGATGGCCGGAGAATACATTCCCGGCATCCTCACCCCACAACAATCTCCAGATATGATCTTCACGCAACCAGGAATTGATTCCCTGTTCTGGCCGGAAAATGGCCAAGAACATCGCCGGTTTCAGGTGAATATCGGGAATTTTCAAAACACAACTCCCTTCGATTCAGACATCCTCTGTTAACGAGCTATATACCAATCGATAGCAAATTTCATAAATAACATAATCCACTATAAATCAACAGCTAATAACTCCTAAATCAAAAAGCCCCAAATTTCAATTGAAAACATTTATACGAGTCATAAACCCTAATTTTAAAATTCGAGAATTAAACCTACTTTTGAGCATGTTATTGAACTCCAAATCAGACGTATGACATATGAAAATCATCAGGAAAACAAGCTCTACAACATGCAAGCATCAAATCATACAAACAATCATCCGAACAAAAATTCATATTTTTAATAAAATTAATTCGAAAATAGATAATTTTTCAGAAAATAAACCTTGATTTCCGCAGTGATTTGGAATACAGAATCTGATAGAACACCTCAAGACCTTTGGATTGAGTACTCGAGCTTTTCAAACGGACTCCGGTAACACCTCCGATTGTTGGTTTGATTCTCAGAAAGGTTTATGAATATATGAATTTTCTTTGGAAATTTATATAATTACTGACTGCAAATGATTTTTGATACGAAGTAATATACGATAAAGGCTATTTATAATTACGTAAAATTAGTATCCCGTTGGATCATTCCGGATATAAAATGGTACGTTTATTTATAAAAACTGATCCAAACGGTATCGGTTTTCGGGATAATTATCCAAACCCGTACAATTTGTACCGCGGTCTTGGTCTCAGCGCCTGGTTACACGTACTACGAGGTGATAATTGGGATAGTTTAATAAAAAGCTCCCGTTTATCGAAAATACGAGTTTTATTGATTTACCGAAACGAATATTGTATCGAAAATATTGCGCCGGGACCCGCGCAGGACAAACCGTAAGCCGGATCGAAAAAGTCAAAACATGGAATATGCTCGGAATATTACAATTGGGTAAGGAAGGATTCTCGGAAGAGTTTCGGGTTCCAAACACGTAACAACAGATGACGTCTGTTGGTTCCCGTTTTTATAAAATAGATTTTAAATACTCGGAAAAAGATTTTATAAATTTCTTCTGATCCTTATAAATCCATAAATTAACATAAAAATAATTAGGAAGATATAACAATTATATATATTTTATTTTGGACATATAAAAATTAAAATACTCAATAAATAATATTTTTAAACATCCAAACACATTTAACACTTAACAATTAATTTACAGAATAGATACTGAACACATATATTAATTATTTATTAGCAAAGATAATTACACGACATATCCTGGATATTACAAAGAACATCGCCGGTTTCCGGCGAATATCGGGAATTTTCAAAACACAACTCCCTTCGATTTAGACATCCTCTGTTAACGAGCTATATACCAATCGATTGCAAATTTCATAAGGAACATAATCCACTATAAATCAACAGCTAATAACCCCTAAATCAAAAAGCCCCAAATTTCAATTGAAAACATTCATACGGGTTATAAACCCCAATTTTAAAATTCGAGAATTAAACCCACTTTTGAGCATGTTATTGAACTCCAAATCAGACGTATGACATATGAAAATCATCAGGAAAACAAGCTCTACAACATGCAAGCATCAAATCATACAAACAATCATCCGAACAAAAATTCATATTTTTAATAAAATTAATTCGAAAATAAATAATTTTTCTGAAAATAAACCTTGATTTCTGCAGTGATTTGGAACACAGAATCTGATAGAACACCTCAAGACCTTTGGATTGAGTACTCGAGCTTTTCAAACGGACTCCGGTAACACCTCCGATTGTTGGTTTGATTCTCAGAAAGGTTTATGAATATATGAATTTTCTCTGGAAATTTATATAATTACTGATTGCAAATGATTTTTGATACGAAATAAAATACGATAAAGGCTATTTATAATTACGGAAAATTAGTATCCCTTTGGATCATTCCGGATATAAAACGGTACGTTTATTTATAAAAACTGATCCAAACGGTATAGGTTTTCGGGATAATTATCCAAACCCGTACAATTTGTACTGCGGTCTTGGTCTCAACGCCTGGTTACAAGTACTACGAGGTGATAATTGGGATAGTTTAATAAAAAGTTCCCGTTTATCGAAAATACGAGTTTTATTGATTTACCGAAACGAATATTGTATTGAAAATATTGCGCCGGGACCCGCGCAGGACAAACCGTACGCCGGATCGAAAAAGTCGAAACATGGAATATGCTCGGAATATTACAATTAGGTTAGGACGGAGTTCTCAGAAGAGTTTCGGGTTCCAAAAACGTAACAACGGATGACATCTGTTGGTTCCCGTTTTTATAAAATAGATTTTAAATACTCGGAAAAAGATTTTATAAATTTCTTATGATCCTTATAAATGCATAAATCAACATAAAAATAATTAGGAAAATATGACAATTATCTATATTTTATTTTGGACATATAAAAATTAAAATACTCAATAAATAATATTTTTAAACATCCAAACACATTTAACACTTAACAATTAATTTACAGAATAGATACTGAACACATATATTAATTATTTATTAGCAAAGATAATTACACGACATATCCTGGATATTACATAGAACATCGCCGGTTTCCGGCGAATATCGGGAATTTTCAAAACACAACTCCCTTCGATTTAGACATCCTCTGTTAACGAGCTATATACCAATCGATTGCAAATTTCATAAGGAACATAATCCACTATAAATCAACAGCTAATAACCCCTAAATCTAAAAGCCCCAAATTTCAATTGAAAACATTCATACGGGTTATAAACCCCAATTTTAAAATTCGAGAATTAAACCCACTTTTGAGCATGTTATTGAACTCCAAATCAGACGTATGACATATGAAAATCATCAGGAAAACAAGCTCTACAACATGCAAGCATCAAATCATACAAACAATCATCCGAACAAAAATTCATATTTTTAATAAAATTAATTCGAAAATAAATAATTTTTCAGAAAATAAACCTTGATTTCTGCAGTGATTTGGAACACAGAATCTGATAGAACACCTCAAGAACTTTGGATTGAGTACTCGAGCTTTTCAAACGGACTCTGGTAACACCTCTGATTGTTGGTTTGATTCTCAGAAAGGTTTATGAATATATGAATTTTCTCTGGAAATTTATATAATTACTGACTGCAAATGATTTTTGATACGAAATAAAATACGGTAAAGGCTATTTATAATTACGGAAAATTAGTATCCTGTTGGATCATTCGGATATAAAATGGTACATTTATTTATAAAAACTGATCCAAACGGTATCGGTTTTCGGGATAATTATCCAAACCGGTACAATTTGTACTACGGTCTTGGTCTCAGCGCCTGGTTACACGTACTACGAGGTGATAATTGGGATAGTTTAATAAAAAGCTCCCGTTTATCAAAAATACGAGTTTTATTGATTTACCGAAATGAATATTGTATCGAAAATGCTGCGCCGGGACCCGCGCAGGACAAACCGTACGCCGGATCGAAAAAGTCGAAATATGGAATATGCTCGGAATATTAAAATTGGGTTAGGAAGGAGTTCTCGGAAGAGTTTCGGGTTCCTAAACCGTAACAACGGATGACATCGGTTGGTTCCCGTTTTTATAAAATAGATTTTAAATACTCGAAAAAAGATTTTATAAATTTCTTATGATCCTTATAAATCCATAAATCAACATAAAAATAATTAGGAAGATATGACAATTATCTATATTTTATTTTGGACATATGAAAATTAAAATACTCAATTAATAATATTTTTAAACATCCAAACACATTTAACACTTAAAAATTAATTCACAGAATATATACTGAACACATATATTAATTATTTATTAGCAAAGATAATTACACGATATATCCTGGATATTACAAAGAACATCCCCGGTTTTCGGCGAATATCGGGAATTTTTAAAACACAACTCCCTTCGATTCAGACATCCTCTGTTAACGAGCTATATACCACTCGATTGTAAATTTCATAAGGAACATAATCCACTATAAATCAACAGCTAATAAACCCTAAATCAAAAAGCCCCAAATTTCAATTGAAAACATTCATACGGGTTATAAACCCCAATTTTAAAATTCGAGAATTAAACCCACTTTTGAGCATGTTATTGAACTCCAAATCAGACGTATGACATATGAAAATCATCAGGAAAACAAGCTCTACAACATGCAAGCATCAAATCATACAAACAATCATCCGAACAAAAATTCATATTTTTAATAAAATTAATTCAGAAATAAATAATTTTTCAGAAAATAAACCTTGATTTCTGCAGTGATTTGGAACACAGAATCTGATAGAACACCTCAAGACCTTTGGATTGAGTACTCGAGCTTTTCAAACGGACTCCGGTAACACATCCGATTGTTGGTTTGATTCTCAGAAAGGTTTATGAATATATGAATTTTCTCTGGAAATTTATATAATTACAGACTGCAAATGATTTTTGATACGAAATAAAATACGGTAAAGGCTATTTATAATTACGGAAAATTAGTATCCCGTTGGATCATTCCGGATATAAAACGGTACGTTTATTTATAAAAACTGATCCAAACGGTATCAGTTTTCGGGATAATTATCCAAAACGGTATAATTTGTACTTCGGTCTTGGTCTCAGCGCCTGGTTACACGTACTACGAGGTGATAATTGGGATAGTTTAATAAAAAGCTCCCGTTTGTCGAAAATACGAGTTTTATTGATTTACCCAAACGAATATTGTATTGAAAATGTTGCGCCGGGACCCGCATAGGACAAACTGTACGCCGGATCGAAAAAGTCGAAACATGGAATATGCTCGGAATATTACAATTGGGTTAGGAAGGAGTTCTCGGAAGAGTTTCGGGTTCCAAAAACGTAACAACGGATGACGTCGGTTGGTTCCCGTTTTTATAAAATAGATTTTAAATACTCGGAAATTTTTTTTATAAATTTCTTATGATCCTTATAAATCCATAAATCAACATAAAAATAATTAGGAAGATATGACAATTATCTATATTTTATTTTGGACATATAAAAATTAAAATACTCAATAAATAATATTTTTAAACATCCAAACACATTTAACACTTAACAATTAATTTACAGAATAGACACTGAACACATATACTAATTATTTATTAGCAAAGATAATTACACGACATATCTTGGATATTACAAAGAACATCGCCGGTTTGTCGAAAATACGAGTTTTATTGATTTACCCAAACGAATATTGTATCGAAAATGTTGCGCCGGGACCAGCGCAGGACAAACCGTACGCCGGATCGAAAAAGTCGAAACATGGAATATGCTCAGAATATTACAATTAGGTTAGGAAGGAGTTCTCGGAAGAGTTTCGGGTTCCAAAAACGTAACAACGGATGACGTCGGTTGGTTCCCGTTTTTATAAAATAGATTTTAAATACTCGGAAAAAGATTTTATAAATTTCTTATGATCCTTATAAATCCATAAATCAACATAAAAATAATTAGGAAGATATGACAATTATCTATATTTTATTTTGGACATATAAAAATTAAAATACTCAATAAATAATATTTTTAAACATCCAAACACATTTAACACTTAACAATTAATTTACAGAATAGACACTGAACACATATATTAATTATTTATTAGCAAAGATATTTACACGACATATCTTGGATATTACAAAGAACATCGCCGGTTTTCGACGAATATCGGGAATTTTGAAAACACAACTTCCTTCGATTTAGACATCTTCTGTTAACGAGCTATATACCAATCGATTGCAAATTTCATAAGGAACATAATCCACTATAAATCAACAGATAATAACCCCTAAATCAAAAAGCCCCAAATTTCAATTGAAAACATTCATACGAGTTATAAACCCCAATTTTAAAATTCGAGAATAAAACCCACTTTTGAGCATGTTATTGAACTCCAAATCAGACGTATGACATATGAAAATCATCAGGAAAAAAACCTACAACATGCAAGCATCAAATCATACAAACAATCATCCGAACAAAAATTCATATTTTTAATAAAATTAATTCGAAAATAAATAATTTTTCAGAAAATAAACCTTGATTTCTGCAGTGATTTGGAACACAAAATCTGATAGAACACCTCCAGAACTTTGGATTGAGTACTCGAGCTTTTCAAACGGACTCTTGTAACACCTCTGATTGTTGGTTTGATTCTCAGAAAGGTTTATGAATATATGAATTTTCTCTGGAAATTTATATAATTACTGACTGCAAATGATTTTTGATACGAAATAAAATACGGTAAAGGCTATTTATAATTACGGAAAATTAGTATCCCGTTGGATCATTCGGATATAAAACGGTACGTTTATTTATAAAAACTGATCCAAATGGTATCGGTTTTCGGGATAATTATCCAAACCGGTACAATTTGTACTGCAGCCTTGGTCTCAGCGCCTGGTTACACATACTACGAGGTGATAATTGGGATAGTTTAATAAAAAGCTCCCGTTTATCTAAAATACGAGTTTTATTGATTTACCGAAACGAATATTGTATCGAAAATGTTACGTCGGGACCCGCACAGGACAAACCGTACGCCGGATCGAAAAAGTCGAAATATGGAATATGCTCGGAATATTAAAATTAGGTTAGGAAGGAATTATCGGAAGAGTTTCGGGTTCCTAAACCGTAACAACGGATGACATCGGTTGGTTCCCGTTTTTATAAAATAGATTTTAAATACTCGGAAAAAGATTTTATAAATTTCTTATGATCCTTATAAATCCATAGATCAACATAAAAATAATTAGGAAGATATGACAATTATCTATATTTTATTTTGGACATATAAAATTTCAAATACTCAATTAATAATATTTTTAAACATCCAAACATATTTAACACTTAAAAATTAATTCACAGAATAGATACTGAACACATATATTAATTATTTATTAGCAAAGATAATTACACGATATATCCTGGATATTACAAAGAACATCCCCGGTTTCCGGCGAATATCGGGAATTTTCAAAACACAACTCCCTTCGATTCAGACATCCTCTGTTAACGAGCTATATACCAATCGATTGTAAATTTCATAAGGAACATAATCCACTATAAATCAACAGCTAATAAACCCTAAATCAAAAAGCCCCAAATTTCAATTGAAAACATTCATACGGGTTATAAACCCCGATTTTAAAATTCGAGAATTAAACCCACTTTTGAGCATGTTATTGAACTCCAAATCAGACATATGACATATGAAAATCATCAGGAAAACAAGCTCTACAACATGCAAGCATCAAATCATACAAACAATCATCCGAACAAAAATTCATATTTTTAATAAAATTAATTCGAAAATAAATAATTTTTCAGAAAATAAACCTTGATTTCTGCAGTGATTTGGAACACAGAATCTGATAGAACACCTCAAGACCTTTGGATTGAGTACTCGAGCTTTTCAAACGGACTCCGGTAACACCTCCGATTGTTGGTTTGATTCTCAGAAAGGTTTATGAATATATGAATTTTCTCTGGAAATTTATATAATTACTGACTACAAATGATTTTTGATACGAAATAAAATACGGTAAAGGCTATTTATAATTACGGAAAATTAGTATCCCATTGGATCATTCCGGATATAGAACGGTACGTTTATTTATAAAAACTGATCCAAACGGTATCAGTTTTCGGGATAATTATCCAAAACAGTACAATTTGTACTGCGGTCTTGGTCTCAGCGCCTGGTTACACGTACTACGAGGTGATAATTGGGATAGTTTAATAAAAAGCTCCCGTTTGTCGAAAATACGAGTTTTATTGATTTACCCAAATGAATATTGTATTGAAAATGTTGCGCCGGGACCCGCATAGGACAAACTGTACGCCGGATCGAAAAAGTCGAAACATGGAATATGCTCGGAATATTACAATTGGGTTAGGAAGGAGTTCTCGGAAGAGTTTCGGGTTCCAAAAACGTAACAACGGATGACGTCGGTTGGTTCCCGTTTTTATAAAATAGATTTTAAATACTCGGAAATTTTTTTTATAAATTTCTTATGATCCTTATAAATCCATAAATCAACATAAAAATAATTAGGAAGATATGACAATTATCTATATTTTATTTTGGACATATAAAAATTAAAATACTCAATTAATAATATTTTTAAAAATCCAAACACATTTAACACTTAACAATTAATTCACAGAATAGATACTGAACACATATATTAATTATTTATTAGCAAAGATAATTACACGATATATCCTGGATATTACATCATTCCCCCCTTAAAAGGATTCTGTCCTCAGAATCTCCTAAGAAAACAAATGAGGGTACTTTTCTCTCATATCACTTTCTAACTCCCAGGATGACTCTTCAACCTTTGGGTTTCTCCATAACAGTCTTACTAGCTTTACCACTTTATTCCTCAATGCCTTCTCTCTTTCTTCTAGAATCTCTATTAGACTCTCTAAATATGACAAATCTGGCTGAAGCTCTATTGGCTCATATTCTATTATATGCCTGGAGTCTGGATTATATTTCTTAAGCATTGATACGTGAAAAATATTGTGAATGTGCTCCATGTATGGAGGTAACATCAATTCGTAAGCTACTTTGCCAACGCGCTTTAGAATCTCAAAAGGTCTGACATACCTTGTGCTCAGCTTTCCTTTCTTTCCAAACCTTGTTAGTCCCTTCCACGGTGATACTTTCAGTAATACCAAGTTTCCTTCTTCGAATTCCATGTCTTTCCTGGACTGGTCTGCATATTTCCTTTGACGGTCCTGTGCGACTATTAATCTCTTCTGGATAATTTCAACCACTTCCTTTGTCTGTTGCACCAATTCAGGTCCATGTATTTTGCGTTCTCCTACTTCGTCCTAATGCACTAGAGATCTGCATTTGCGTTCATAAAGGGCTTCATAGGGTGGCATCCCAATACTGGCATGATAACTGTTGTTATAAGCAAATTCTACCAGAGGTAAATGCTCGTCCCAACTTCCTTTGAAATCAATAGCACAAACACGTAACATGTCCTCAATCGTCTGAATCGTTCTTTCACTTTGGTCGTCCGTCTGAGGGTGATAAGCCGTACTCATATTCAATCTTGTTCCCAAACATTCTTGAAAACTTTTCCAAAATCTTGAATTAAATCTTGGATCTCGATCAGATATAATAGACACAGGAACTCCATGATGAACTGCAATTTCCTTCAGGTACATATGGACCAACTTGTCGAGTGAAAATCTTTCATTTATAGGCAGGAAATGAGCTGACTTGGTAAGTCTATCCACTATAACCCAAATGGCATCATGATTAGCCCTTGTCCTTGGTAATCCAACTATGAAATCCATGGAAATATGTTCCCACTTCCACTATGGAATCTCCAATGGCTGTAGCAATCCACTTGGTCTTTGATGTTCGGCTTTAAATCTCTGACATGTATAATATATGCTAACCCATTCCACAATTTCCCTCTTCATATCTGGCCACCAATAACTTTCCTTTAAAATTCTGTACATTTTGGTACTCCCTGGATGGATGTAATATCTTGAATTATGTGCTTCCTGTAAAATTTCATTCTTCAGCCCCGTCACCGGTGGAATCCAAATTCTAGAAGAAAACCTCAGAATACCTTGATCATCCTTCTGCGTGCACAATTCCTCACCTACCAAACGATTTATATCTTGATCCATTACATCTCCCTGACATTTCTTTATTTTCTCTAGCAACTCCGGCTGAAAAGTCATACTGTACACTTTTGCTTCATTAGGCCTGCAAACTTTAATCTCCATTTCCAGTTTCTGAAACTCCTTATAAATCACTTCAGGTACTGCTAACACATTTAACTTTTCCTTCCGACTTAACGCATCTGCTACAACATTCGCTTTACCGGGATGATAATTAATTGAGCAGTCGTAATCCTTGATCAATTCTAACCATCTCCTTTGCCTCATATTAAGTTCCTTTTGTGTGAATATGTACTTTAAGCTTTTGTGATCCGTGAAAATCTCGCAGTTTTCTCCATACAGATAATGTCTCCAAATTTTCAAAACGAAAACTATGGCTGCTAGCTCCAAATCATGAGTAGGATATTTCTGTTCGTATGGTTTTAATTGCCTTGACGCATACACAATCACCTTATCGTGCTGCATAAGAACGCATCCTAGTCCTTTATGAGAAGCATCTCTATAAATTATGAAATTCCCTTGATCGTCTGGAAGTGATAAAACAGGTGCTGTGATTAATCGTTGCTTCAATTTCTGAAAACTTTCTTCGCACTTGTCGTTCCATATAAACTTTTCATTCTTCCGTGTAAGCTTTGTCAATGGTGTTGCAATCCTTGAAATTTTTTGAACGAATCAACGATAATATCTCGCTAATCCCAAGAAGCTTCTTACCTCGGTGGGTGTTCTCGGTCTTTCCCAGTTTGTAATTGCCTCGATCTTTGCTGGGTCCACTTTGATCCCTTCATTACTGACTTTGTGTCCTAAGGACTTTGTGTCCTTCTTCCTGTCAGTATCCACATACGACGACACATACCTTGACAAATCCTCAAACTTATACTCATAATCTGTCATCGACATGTTTCCTTGCTTTAGTTCTAAAAAATTCAACTCCATCTGATCCTGGACAAACTGAGGAAAATACTTTTCTAAAAACAATTCCTTAAATCTCTCCCAAGTAATAACATCTGTACCTTCCAACGTCTTCACCGTCTCCCACCAATAGGTGGCCTCATTTTTCAAATAGTAACTTGCAAACTCAACCTTCTGTTCTTCCTTGAATTTTACTAAGGAAAATGCCTTCTCTATCTCCTTTAACCAAACATTTGCTTCAATCTGCTCTAAAGAATCCTTGAATTCCGGTGGGTTTATTGCCTGAAAAGTTTTGAAAGTTACCTGGGGATTGGTCTGTCTTTGTTGTTGTTGTGCCAGGTGAACTGTTTGTTGGGCCAAGATTTGAAGAATCTGGGCTATTGCTGGGTCTATGGGTCCTGGGTTTATATTCTGGTTTATATCATCTTGGTTGTTATTATTGTTGTTGTTGTTGGTTTCTTCATTCTGAGTGTTGGTGCGGTTATTTCTTCTGGGAGGCATTTTCTGTAAAGAATCAAACAACTTATTTAGCTTTTAAACCAAATTGATTGCAGAAAAGAAAAGTTTTGTAAAACAGAAACATATCCTTTATGAAAACAGTTATAACTAAGTAAATTGCATGCTTCTTTACAGAATATAAACAGTTATGAAAAACAGGGTGCATGGTATCACATGGGTATAACTGATGTAATAAATAAGGTAAAGTAAAACAGGTGCAGTAAAATGAATGACAATACTGAAAAGGAAAGGTGCTGATATATATAGATCAAAAGTTTTGGGTAGTACAAGCGTAAAGATGCTTCGAAAGTAAAAGCAAAAAGGGTACAACAACCTACTCACTAGTCAGCATAGCTAGTCTATAAAGACAACTCAAAAGTCTACTAATATACACTACACACTACTGTACATACTACATAACCATCACAATACTGCTCAGCATCTCTGGATTTCTAACTCATGGAAAGTCTGGACCTCCAATCTCCTCAAGCTCTTCTAGAACCCACTTAGCCCAGTCCACTGAGAAATCAGGGGTGATGTCCTCATGTGTAGCCTCAGCAATTCTCACTGCAGCTGCTCTACGAAATGCCTGGAGCCTCTCTCTGAGTCACCTCTCATCATTCCCAACCTCTCTGGTACGCATAATATGTAGTAACTCCTGAATCTGACCCTGTAGGAATTGATGCTCCATAAGGCAAGCCTCAAACTGATGATATGGGACATGATAGGAAGAGAACTAGAAAGATACTCCTGTAACTGAGTAACTAGTAAAGCCTGAATCAGCAGGTGGGGGTCCTCTGATAGGTGGCCTTATGCCTGGAGGTGGAATAGCCTGCAATGGTACGGGCTGCAACACAGGTGGAGGTAGTATAGCCAACACTGGTGGAACAACAGGATGTGGATCCGAGGACGGTACTCCAACTGAAGCGTCTGAGTGATCAGCTGATACGGGGATAAAAGAGTCTGCCATCGCTGCTATCTGAAATCATATCGCAATATAAGAATCTCGAACCATGACGCGAATAACACTAATACATGTTATACCATAGCACTCAACCTCTCGACGTTTTATCTTTCTATTCCTTACTTCTAATGCTAACCCTCTACCCATTCCCGTCAATCTTAGGCTTGTGTCAGTGACTTATAACCTGTAGCTCTGATACCAAACCTGTGGCGCCCTCCAAACCCGGGTCAGTAGTTTGGGTCCATACACACACACCTTATTAATAACGTGCTTATACCAATGATAAAAATAATAATAATATGCAGTGACCCTACTTACCAACTACCACGGACCACAACAGGTTAAAGTATGCACACAAGCCAAACACACCTACTTATATTACAAACGTTCAAATCCCAACTATTCCAAACTCAGAACTGAGTATTAAACATTATTACAAACTTTTTAAAAACTTAAATTATTCCAAAACAACCCTACTAGCTCAACTCGATCAACTGAACCCCTAGCTCTCGCGCTGGACTGGGGATCCTCGGTACCAACCGGTTCCTTTTTAACTGGAAAGAACATAAACAACATCGCACAAAAGAGCTAACTACCTCCGCAAGTCACAATGACAAAACTGAGAATAATGATCATCAGGGAAATATGGATACGATATCAAGTGAACAATGGATTATGATTTAAAATTGGATATTATATTTTCATGTTAAAAACCAAGGTTAGGCTGCTGATCAGTCACGTACTAACCCCTCGGAAAGCACACAACACTGCTCTAACTACTGGATCCAAGGCACACATTGGCCTAACTTGACCATTATATGGTCTGACCACGAATCTGGTCCCCAATTTTATAAAAACAATCCAATTCTACCATAATAACAGAATAAGCAATAATAAACAATAAACAGGATCATTAACAACATTGGGCGTTCAATAATTAAAATGGTTTCAATCTGTATAAAGATCAATATGGCATTTCCAAAGCTTGGCTGTTAGGTAATGAAAGAATTGGATAACAAAGGAATCAACATTTCAAGGTTCCAAGGATTTGATCTTTCAAAGCATAAGATACAATGGTTTGAATGTGTAAGCAATTTGGTTCAGTGTGTAATAGTTAGTTTGTATGTATTTGTGGAGTAGTATCGTATGTTGAGGTTTGTATTCGGGTACACAACAATCAATGGTCTAGAAAGAATCAGGTTTATGGCTCAAGATCAATAACTGGAATCAAGGTTTAGGGTTCAGTGCTTCAAAGCACTTTGAAAGGCATATGTCATAGCCTATTTGTTTATTCGAGGATTTAACTCAACTCAAATAAGGATGTAACAAGTAAATAGTGGTCCTATCGTCCGAGAGATCTCTCATAGTAACATATGTCAAAGGATTAAGTAACATTGTTCTTCTACAGACTTGATGACTTAATTTACTGGAAGAAGCTCAAGAAATTGATCAAGCCTCACTGATATAAATCAAGATTGTGGATTTAATCAAGTGACAGAGATCTCGTCAGGGTATCAATTAATTACAAGGATTTAGTCTGAAGAAAATCAAGAGTATCAAGGTCAAGGCATGAAGAAATGTCACGGAAGTTAGTCACTCATGAACCAGACAGTACATCGAGTGTCAGCATTGAAGTGGTGGAATTGATTCATAATTGACAGTGACTTTCAGAAGATTTTCAGAAGAAGGGTTGTTGTTCTAGAGTAGTATTAATTCTCTATTAATTAATTAATTCGTATAATTTAATTAAGAAAATAAATTAAATCTGCAAAGATTAATTTATTGATTAATTGAATTAATTGATTAATTAATTCAGAATTATTATTTGATTAAAATCTGTTTTAATCCAGCAAGACTATCTTTTGTATTAGCAAGACAATCGGTATGACAATCAATAGTCATACCGAAAGTCATGCTAGTTCATTTAGAATGTCTTGCCGAAAGTTCTATCAGTTCAATGGATAGTCCTACCGAAAGTCATGCCAGTTCATTTGATTGTCTTGCCAGTTCAGATGGATTGTCTTTCCGAAAGTCTTTCTAGTTCAAATGAATTGTCTTGCCGAAAGTCTTTCTGGATCAAGTGGATTGTTTTGTTTACTTAACAATAGCTGATTTTTCAACAAAGAGCAAGCATTGAATATAAAATTCAGAAGAACACAGAACAAAAGAAACCTGCAGAGAACTTATTGCAAATTCACAGATCATTTATTTCTAGTATTTATTGTTAAATCTAATCCACTAGAAATTATTTTCTTGTTCTTGTGTAACTATCTAGCGGATCAAAATCCCTAGAACTTAATCTCAAATTGCAGTTAGCATTTGATCCTTTTATTACAAAAATAGAAAAAGTTCATGTCGAATTTATTCTAGATTTGGAATAATTTATTTGAGATTAATCCCTTGTAAACGATACCGTTGTTGTAACACCTTTCAAGTTTAATAATAGTTTTATTTAACTTGAATTTTGTTTCACTTTTTTATTCCGCATTTTATTCGATTAAACGGTATTGTTTGTATTCAACCCCCCTTCTACAAACATATTGAGACGTAATAATTGGTATCAGAGCCTTCTGATTAACGAACAAATCAAGATCCTAGACTTTTGTGATTCTTTCACTCCTTGAATTTTTATTTACTCAAAAAAATTCATAATGACTATACAAAAAGTTGGAACCGTTAATATTCCACTATTCGATAAAGAAAATTATGTTATGTGGAAGAAGAAGATGCTATTGTTTTTACAAGTTGCAAATTCCAAATATCTGGAAGTGTTAAAGAAGGGTCCTAAAATTCTGATGGTTATTGAACCATAGGTAATGAAAATGATGTGGTGATTACCAAAGCAAGAACTTATGTGAAAGATCCTGAGGATTTTTCTCCTGCTGAAAAAGAAGAAGCCTCCCTGGATGCTAGCCTTCAATTAATTTTAGTAGATTCCCTTGATCCCTTGATGAATAGACATGTGATGAACTATAAAGATTCCAAACACATCTGGGAAACTATTGAGGTTATTAATGAAGGCACAGAGGAAGTTAGGGAGAACAAGTTAGAAATCCTAACCTCTGAGTATGAATACTTTAAATCCAATCCAGGAGAAGGAATCACTGAAGTGTTTGAGAGGTACAATGCATTGATCAACAACCTGAACATTAATGGTAAATATTATTCCATCAGGGAGGTCAACAAAAAGTTCCTTTTAACACTGCCAACTCATCTCGAACATAGAATCACTGCCATAAGAGAAGCAAGAGATCTGAGTGAGATTTCTTTGGAAAGGCTCTATGGTGTGTTAAAGACTTATGAGTTGGAGCAGATTCAGCAGAAGGAAGTTTACGGGAAAGGAAGAGTAGTCAGCACGTCTACTGCTCTAGTAGCTGATGAACAACAACAACAACCACAATATAAACAACAATCTCAACAATCAGAAAGAACGGTACAGTCTTCCAAGGTTGAAGAAAATGTGATAGTAGCAGAATTTGATCCTCCTACTACAAATCAATCAGGAGATAATTTTTATTCCTTGGAAGAACTGGAGCAATTGGAGGATGAGTCAATGGCCCTGATTGTCAAGAGATTCTCCAATGTCAGATTCAAGAGGAATCCCAAGTTCAAGTACAAGTCCAACTACAACAGGTTCCAGAAAGGTGGATCTTCATCCTCTAACACCAGCAGTGGTGGGTACAAAACAGGGATGGTTGATCGAAGCACCATTCGATGCTTCAACTATAATGAGTTGGGACACTTTGCCACAGAATGCAGGAAGCCAAAACAAGTTAGGAAGAACTCTTATGATTCGAATCAGAAGAGTAAATCTGAAAGGGCTTACCTGGCAAAGGGAAGAAGCTGGGATGATACTGACAGTGAAGATGAAGAAGTTGGGAATCTTGCTCTCATGGCTAGTGATACAAATACCTCATCGTCAAGAAAAGAGGTAAAATTTAGTGATGCTGAATTAGTTTATCATCTAGGAGGTTCCTTAGATTGTGCTCATCGTGATAATGAAATGTTAAATCAACAAATCAAAGACCTTGAGAAAGAGGTCAATGAATTAAGACTTGTGCACATTAATCAAGATAAATTAAATGAACAAGTATCTTTTCTAGAGAATAGAGTTGACTGTTATAGACAACTCGAAACTATTCTCAAAGACAAGATCACCGGTCTTGAGGCTAAGGTTAAAGCTTACTTTAATTCTTGTTCGAAGTCCAAAGAGTTTTACAATAAGCAAGCTGTTAATCAAACATCTGGAATAGGTTATGATTACAATGTTGCTATTGGAAAATTATGCATAAACTCCCCTCCTCATGTCTGTGCTAAAGGCAGGGAAGTACCACATGTGCTTAAGGGTGTTGATAAACCCCTCTATAAAGAATCAATTGCTGAACCATTTGATGAGACCTCATTTATTATTCAAGAAGAAATCCATGCTGAAGATCATGCTAATGAGAAAGCTATTTCCAAGTCAAGTGTGTCAAAGATTCCAGTCAAAATTGTGAAAGCAACTGAGACTAACTCAGACACACATGAGTTGGATAACACAAATGACATGTCTACCATGCATAAGTTGCCTATTGTTAATTCCTCTCATAAAGCATGTGGTATTCCTGATTGTATGTCTTGTGCTTTTAATTTGATGTATGCTTATTTTAATGGTAAGCATGTCTCTAATGATAAGACTACTCCTCGTCAGCATGTAAATAATAGGAAGCATGATAGGTCTAAGACTGCTAGTCCTCCTAAAGCTAGAAAGGAGACATTTGTGCCTAAGCCTAAACAGAAATTTGTCAAGGCTGTTCACAAGGTCAAATGTCCAGTCATTGAGAAAGTTGAGAACATTAAAATTAAGAATGTTGTTTTGCCTGATAAAGGCCAATTTTACAAGTATGCCGGACCCAACCAAGCTTGGGTTCCGAAGAAGGTCTAATCCATTTGTATTGCAGGGCATTAAACAGGTACAACCGGTAGTGTGGATTCTTGACAGCGGATCGTCAAGACATATGACCGGAGATAGAGCCCTGCTATCAAATGTGGTTGAGAAAGCTGGTCCAGTGGTTACCTTTTGGAGATAACAGCAAATGTTTAATTGAGGGATATGGCTGTTTGCTAGCTGGAAATGTTATCATTGAAAATGTGTATGTTGTGCAAGGACTTGAACACAATCTGCTTAGCATTAGTCAGTTCTGTGATAACGGCTACAATGTTTTATTCGACAAGCTGAAGTGTCAGATTCTGCTCAAGAAAAATGAAAAACCCTCTTTGATGGGAATCTGGAAAGGAAATCTGTTCGTAGCTGACATGGACTTTGGAAGCAATCCTGAAGTCAATTATTTCTATGCAAAGGCATCATCTGATGAGAGTTGGCTATGGCACAAGAGACTTTCTCATCTCAATTTCAAAACAATGAATTCTCTTGTCAAAAGAGAATTGGTCAGAGGTTTGCCTCAGCTGGAATTCTCCCCAGAAGGACTGTGTGAGGCTTGCCAGAAAGGAAAGTCAAAGAAAGCAAGTCACAGAGGCACTAACACATCCTCCATAACCGGTGTTCTGCAATTAGTGCACATGGATTTATTTGGACCAGTTAATGTCCTTTCGATGTCAAAGAACTGTTACTGTCTTGTGATAGTTGATGACTATTCCAAGTATACGTGGGTTTTATTCCTTCACTCTAAGGATGAAACACCACAAGTTGTGATTGATCATATCAAGTTGATCGAGTTAGATTCTAATGTCCCTGTTAGAGCAATAAGGTCAGATAATGGAACAGAATTCAAGAATTCACTTCTCAATGGATTCTGTACAGACAAAGGGATTACCAGATAATTTTCAGCTCCTAGAACCCCTCAGCAAAATGGAGTGGTAGAAAGGAAGAATCGTACATTGATTGAAGCTGCAAGAACGATGTTAAGTGAATCAGGTCTTCCAATGTACTTTTGGGCTGAAGCTGTCAATACTGCATGTTATACTCAGAATCGAACTCTGATCAACAAAGACTTCATGAAAACTCCTTATGAGATTTTGAATGAACAGAAACCTTCTATCAAATACTTTCATGTATTTGGTGCCAGATGCTTCGTGCTCAAGGATGGAGATGATCGTCGTGGTAAATTCGAGGCAAAGGCATATGAGGGTATTTTTGTTGGATATGGAAGAAGATCATACATGGTGTATATCATTGATCAACACAAAGTAACTGAAAGTGTCAATGTTACCTTTGATGACACTAAACTCCCTAGTATCCAAAATGAAGATCCTTATGAGAAACTGAAGTTTGATGACATGTCAGATTCGAAATCAGAACAT
Organism: Apium graveolens; assembly: GCF_009905375.1. Lineage (NCBI taxonomy): Eukaryota > Viridiplantae > Streptophyta > Magnoliopsida > Apiales > Apiaceae > Apium > Apium graveolens. The sequence goes on along the minus strand of NC_133649.1, from coordinate 110,347,884 downwards.
GATCAAGAACCTGAGGTTGTTGCTGGTGAAGAACCTGTTAATCATGATGATACTCAAGGTAATGGTGATGGAAACTTTGGCAACAATGGAGATACCACTGCTACTGACGGAGAATCTTCAAGTCAACATGGCAAAAACTCAGGGGGAGATGCTGAAGGATCAACTAGTAGGATACAACATCCCAATAAATTTCAAGGTGAATCATCAAGATAAAATCTTCCAAGACAGACTGTCTGGAATAAAGCTCATCCTTTTGAGTTGATTATTGGTGATCCAGATGTTGGAGTCAGAACTAGACGTGCTACTCAAAATGAGTGTCTATTCTCAGGATTTCTTTCTAGGATGGAACCTAAGAAGATTGAGGAAGCACTGACTGATCCAGATTGGGTGATTGCTATGCAAGATGAACTCAATCAGTTTGAACATCAACAAGTCTGGAAACTGGTACCTAGACCTACACACAAGAAAGCTGTTGGTACTCGGTGGGTATTCAGGAATAAACTAGATGAAGATGGTGTGGTTACAAGAAACAAAGCAAGACTGGTAGCTAAAGGGTATTCTCAAGCTTAAGGCATTGATTATGATGAAACCTATGCTCCAGTGGCTAGACTAGAGTTCATCAGGATATTTCTGGCATTTGCAGCATTCTCTAACTTTAAAGTTTATCAAATGGATGTCAAGAGTGCCTTTCTGAATGGAAAGCTGGATGAAGAGGTATATGTAGAGCAACCTCCTGGTTTTGAAGATCCAGATCATTTGGATTTTGTCTACTTTCTTTTCAAGGCTATCTATGGACTCAAACAGTCTCCGAGAAAATGGTATGACACTCTCTCTGAATTTTTTATTGAAAATAGCTTTATTAGAGGTGTCATAGACAAAACTCTCTTTTCTAAAAAGCATAAGAATGATACTATATTAGTCCAAGTCTATGTGGATGATATAATATTTGGGTCTACTAATGATAATCTCTGTAAGAGATTTGCTAAGTTAATGCACAACAAATTTGAAATGAGCATGATGGGAGAGCTGAAGTTCTTCCTTGGATTACAAGTAAATCAAAGGTTAGATGGAACTTTTATTTGTCAATCCAAGTATCTCAAGGAACTCCTCAAAAAGTACAATCTAGAGGATTCTGCATCAGCAAGGACTCCGTCAACTACAGCTGTCAAGCTTGGACCATGTGAAAACTTCATTAAGGTAGATGTCACAAGCTACAGAGATATGATTGGCTCGTTACTCTATCTTACTGCAAGTAGACCAGATATTATGTATGCTACATGCTTATGTGCAAGGTTCCAAGCGGATCCTAGAGATATTCATCTCGTTGCTGTTAAACGAATCTTATGATATCTTAAGGGAACACCAAATCTAGGTATTTGGTACCCTAAAGAATCTGGTTTTAACCTTGTTGGATATACAGATTCAGATTACGCAGGAAGTGTTGTTGATAGGAAAAGCACCTCAGGGAGTTGTCAATTCCTAGGTAGCAGACTAGTCTCATGGTACAGCAAGAAACAGCAAACAGTTTCAAATTCAACAGCTGAGGCTGAATATATTGCTGCTGGAAGCTGCTGTGCTCAGATCTTGTGGATTAGGAATCTGCTACGGGACTATGGCTCTGTATTGAACAAAATACCTATTCTATGTGACAATACAAGTGCAATAGCCATCACCAACAACCCTGTGCAGCATACAAGGACCAAGCACATTGACATCAGGTATCATTTTATTAGAGAGCACGTCATGAATGGTACTGTTGAACTATTTTTTGTTCCAACAGAAGAACAAATAGCAGATATTTTCACTAAACCTCTTGATGAATCCACATTTACCAAATTAGTTGGTAAATTGGGTATGTTGAATAACTTTAGTGATTAAACTTGTGAATATCTGAAATCTGTTCTTGAGTGAATTTACAAATGAATTTTTCATAAATGAAAAATTCATTTGCAAATTTATTTTATCATTTTCCATAATTTCTTGCTTATTTCTATGTAAGTTTTTATTATCTTATCTCATTTATTTATTCAACCTGTTAATTTTAATGTCTCAGAATATTTTATTTTCTCTAAAAATATTTTTCTATGAATTTTATTTGCTAAAATTTAAAAGAAATATATTTTTGGACTGAAAATATAATTATCTCTGAAATATTTTAATTGTGTAAATATGTTCTGCCATATCTATATTAGTATTTGTTGTAGTTTTCTGTAATTTTTTTTAATATGTTCTGTTTTTGTTAAAAAAAAACTGTTTATATTTGGTTTATATAATATATATATATATATATATATATTTGTTTGTGTTAATTTGATACTTGAATGACAATCAGCAAGACAATTGAAATTGTCTTCCTGAAAGTCATTTCAGTATATTTATATAAATATTTAATTTATTTTATACTAGAATGACAATTGGCAAGACAATTGAAATTGTCTTGTTGAAAGTCATTCCAGTACATATAAGTGTTTATTTTTAATTCAGTTTAATTTTATAACTGGCAAGACAATCGGTATGACTATTGATTGTCATGCCAGTAATAAAATTAATATCAGATATTTTTTGTTTTATTTTGTACCGGTATGACAATCGGTATGACTATCAGATTGTCATACCAGTTATATTATTACTATATTTTTTTGTTTGTTTTGTTTTCTCAATTTGCCTGGTATGACAACCAGGAAGACAATCGGTATGACTTTCCTCGATTGTCATACCAGTTGTCTTCTTAACGTTTTTTTGTTTTGTAAATTCATTCAGTTCTTGTTTTTTTTCAAATTCCATCAGTTTCTTTTTTCTCTCGTATTTCTCTCTCTCTCTCTCTCTCTATTCGATCTTAATCAAAACGACCTCCATTGTCTTCTTGCTCGAGTTTTTACTCAGCAAACAAAAACTTCACTCCTGTTATATACATACACGTATATACATACAGAAGTGCTGTCGATTTTTTTTGTTAAAACTATTTCACTTCGTTTTTTTTCTTTCTTTTCCTCTCTTCAAAATCAGTTTGTGTTCGTTTGATTTTGGGTATTTCTATTTAATTTTGTTTGGTGTCTTGTGCGTTTTTCAGATCTTGTGTAGAGAGTTAAGAACTTTAACGAGATACATTACCTTCTAAATTTTTCGGATATAATTGATTTAATTTGAATTATTAAATTAATTTAATTAATTCGAATTTTCTTAATATTACTCTTAAAATTCTGAAAGTGTGTGTCTTATTATTTTTTTTAAAAAAAATGGCTCTCAATTTCCAAATTGTTTCGCATAATCTTGTTGGTTATTTTAATTCAAATAAATGTGATGTGGAAAAATTTAAGCTGTGGATTAGATTTTTAAATGACCATTCGATTGTTAGCTCTGCTATTAAATCAAATGTGATTTTAAATGTTGATCTGCTCAGACTGATTTGCACAACCTCTACTGTGGCCGATGATTTTAAATCTTTTTCATTCACCGTGGCAAACACACAGTATGTGGTTGATGAAACAGTCATCAATCGAGCGTTAAATTTTCCATTGGACAATTTCTGTAATTTGCCCTCTGAAAATGATATTTTAAACTTTTTCCATGCTATTCACTATCAGGGGGTGATTAATTTAACCAAGTTGTCTAAATCCAATTTGGTTTCTGAATGGGACATTTTCTTCGATACACTTTCTAAAGTGTTTGCCAACTGCACTAAATCCAACTTTCACAACATCACTTCCACTCTGCAGTATATTGGTCTTGCGGTTGTTTTCAATCAAATGATCAATTTTGGAAAACTACTTTTACCCATTCTTCTGAGACGTCTCACTACTGCTTTACGTGATCATTCTACAAATCATAGGGTTTCTTGCTACTACACTCGTTTTCTCATGCTCATAGCAGAACATCTTCTCTCACCTGAGCATAAAGCTCTTTTTGCTAACTCTTCAGTAACCGAACCCCCTCCAGTGAGCAAAAAGATTTACACTCGCCAAGACACAACCTTCAAATTCATGCAAGTTCCAGTACTTGTATCTGCTTTCATGGCCACTTACATTCCTTTACCTATCTTCAATCTTCCCGGTCATGAACAGCAAGCTCAACCTCCAGTGATTCAAACCACCCAGGCTCAAACATCAGATGCTCTTCCTCTGCAGGTAATAATTCCTCAAACTCAAACTATTCCTACTTCTGTTGAAAGACCCCCAGTGGTTGATAGGATTGACCATGAAGTTGTAGAACAACAGCTTCAATCCCAGGTCATAGAGCCAAACACAGAGTCACAACCTATCTCAACCTCTCCCCCACTGTCTAAAATGTTGCCTAGAAGGTTAGTAGGAAGTAGTATATTGTTGGATGTGAATGAACCCTCAGCTCTGCCTCCTCCCAAGAAAAGAAGAACATTTACTGAGGCATCTGAAAGCCCATCCTTGTCCTCCCAACAGGACATGGACTTTGATATGGCCAGTGAACAGTTACTAGAGACATTCTATCAACAGGATGAATCTATTGAAATTCGCCATACGGCCATGGAGCGAGGAGTGCACATTGAGTCGGTTACAGTGCTTGCCATAGCTACGGCAGAAGAGCAGTCACATGCTTCTGAGGCAAAATCTGACTCTCAGCCACCTTTAATAGAGTCATTTTCTCCTCTCCCAGATCCAACACCTCTGGCTCCCTCACGGGATTCTCCACTCACAGATTTATCTGGAGAAAGTGGAGGGCAACTCGGTCAATCTATCCCTGAAGCAATTCAGACATCTATTTCACATGAAAAGATAGGTTTGACTGAGGATTGGGACTCGCGAATTCCCATTGCACCACCACTGACCTCTCTTGAAGAGGCTAGGGTGATTTTAAATGCAAGTACAGAAGATCAGCATCAGGAAGACTCCTCACGAGCAATTATATTGAGAGATACACAAGCACGTGAGTTGAGTGAATTAAACAGGAGAGATATTCAGGTGAGTGCACACACAGACACAAACACTAAAAATCTGTTAGCTCAAATTGCTGATCTCAAGGAACAACTTGCAAAAAGTCAGGCTGAAGCTAAATCATTCAAAGCATAAGTGGTTGGACGGTCTTCTTCTTCCACCTCTGTCAATAATCAGCTGGCTCTCATCAGGACTGAAATATCATATTTAAAGACATCTGTTGTACCAAAGCTTAACTCAATCCAGGCATCTCCAACGTTATCAGCTGAAGACATTTCAAACTTCTGCTCTATCCATACAAGAATGACTTCTCTTGAAGACTTGGTTGAAATGAATCATTCACTGGATTCCTCCAGATTTCTGAAGATAGAAACGGGTATGGAACATCTGAATGAAGGGATGAAGCACTTGTACTTCATGATCAAAAATTCTCACCGCCCCAATAAAGAACAAAGGACTTTCTTTGAAGGGCCGTCTGGTGGAGGCTCAGGCTGTGGAGGTGATGGAGGTCATGGAGGATCTAAGGGAAAGTCTGTAGAGAATTCCTCAACTAAGGGGGAGAAGAAAGGGAAAAGTGAAAAGGGAAAAGAAAGAGATTCGTCTGCTGGAGGCACAGGAAAGCCTGATGATATCTACTATAGTGGAGAACAGGATGACTTTGATATATGCGACGTTCCCACTGAACCAATCTTGGAAGATAAAGATGGTTTCTTTGAAGCTGAGGAGGAAAGTGATTTTGGAGAATGGGAAGAGGAAGCTCAAATGGATCCTCTATTTGAGAAAGAGTTTCAGCAGCAGCAGTCAGAGTTGAAAAGAAAAGAAGCTGAACTCAAAATGGTATCCCAGATCATTGACATGAGGAAAGACATCCAAAGAACAGAAACTCTTCAAAAGCAACGTCTTCATGACATTAAAGCTCAAGAAAGGAGAAGAGATGTCAGACTGAAGATTGGTGAAAAATGGGATGAAGCTAGGAGAGTACTTGATATGCCTCAGCTGAGCACAAACAATGATAGGCAGTTTCTACATCTTCTGGACAAGCTGGAGATCTCTAATCCAAACAATGACATGTACATGAATGCTATAAAGACTGAAGTCTCAAGGATCACAGCTGCTTTTGACAGATCTCTAAATTAAATGAGCATATTTGTATATTATCAGAGCGAAGGATCTTTCAAGGTATCACTTCATCTGTTTGAGAATCGTTCTTTGTCAGAGATTTGGGTTCTTCTCAACAAAGTCAAAAGAAGCTCAGAATTGAATGAAGTTCTTCGAGAAAGGCTCAAAGAGTTTGTCAGCAGGGCTAGTCCTCAAGTGGTCAACAATCCTCATCAGGTAAGATTAAGTCTGACTGTCTTCAAATCTGCCAGCTTGATTCACAATCTCTTAAAGACTACTCAGCTAAGCATCTTGTCTGGATGGAACATCACTTAAGAACTGCTGGATATTCATCCATGTTGAAAACTCAAGCAGCTGATCTGATTCAAGCTTATTGTGAAAAGAATATTAAAAGATACAATCAACTCAAGAATAAGCTAAAGACAGTTGGAGTTCAACCAGTCAGGCCAGACAGCTTCACTTCAGAAAAGGATCGTGTCTTTGACAAGGAGTTGCTTCAAGATTTGGAAGAAGGTGAAGATTTGGAAGAAGGTGAATTCGGAAAGGAAGACAACTGAATTCAATTAGCTCAAAACTCAATGTAATATGATTAGAGCTTCATGAATCAAGATAGACTAATGTAGTTATATGTTCAGACTAGAGGAACATCTATCTTGTATTCACGTGTAAATTTCTTTTGGAATCTGGAAAATGTTAAATATAATCCAGAACTTTTCTGCTATTTACTTTGCATTACTGTTTATATCTTTTTCTTATTTGTTAGTTGAGTTATCCTCTAGGTATTTGTTGTTATTGTCTAACAAACAAATAGGGGGAGATTGAAAGGCATATGTCATAGCCTATTTGTTTATTCGAGGATTTAACTCAACTCAAATAAGGATGTAACAAGTAAATAGTGGTCCTATCATCCGAGAGATCTCTCATAGTAACATATGTCAAAGGATTAAGTAACATTGTTCTTCTACAGACTTGATGACTTAATTCACTGGAAGAAGCTCAAGAAATTGATCAAGCCTCTGTGATATAAATCAAGATTGTGGATTTAATCAAGTGACAGAGATCTCGTCAGGGTATCAATTAATTACAAGGATTTAGTCTGAAGAACATCAAGAGTATCAAGGTCAAGGCATGAAGAAATGTCACGGAAGTTAGTCACTCATGAACCAGACAGTACATCGAGTGTCAGCATTGAAGTGGTGGAATTGATTCATAATTGACAGTGACTTTCAGAGGATTTTCAGAAGAAGGGTTGTTGTTCTAGAGTAGTATTAATTCTCTATTAATTAATTAAGTCGTATAATTTAATTAAGAAAATAAATTAAATCTGCAAAGATTAATTTATTGATTAATTGAATTAATTGATTAATTAATTTAGAATTATTATTTGATTAAAATCTGTTTTAATCCAGCAAGACTATCTTTTGTATTAGCAAGACAATCGGTATGACAATCAATAGTCATACCGAAAGTCATGCTAGTTCATTTAGATTGTCTTGCCGAAAGTTCTATCAGTTCAATGGATAGTCCTACCGAAAGTCATGCCAGTTCATTTGATTGTCTTGCCAGTTCAGATGGATTGTCTTTCCGAAAGTCTTTCTAGTTCAAATGAATTGTCTTGCCGAAAGTCTTTCTGGATCAAGTGGATTGTTTTGTTTACTTAACAACAGCTGATTTTTCAACAAAGAGCAAGCATTGAATATAAAATTCAGAAGAACACAGAACAAAAGAAACCTGCAGAGAACTTATTGCAAATTCACAGATCATTTATTTCTAGTATTTATTGTTAAATCTAATCCACTAGAAATTATTTTCTTGTTCTTGTGTAACTATCTAGCGGATCAAAATCCCTAGAACTTAATCTCAAATTACAGTTAGCATTTGATCCTTTTATTACAAAAATAGAAAAAGTTCATGTCGAATTTATTCTAGATTTGGAATAATTTATTTGAGATTAATCCCTTGTAAACGATACTTTTGTTGTAACACCTTTCAAGTTTAATAATAGTTTTATTTAACTTGAATTTTGTTTCACTTTTTTATTCCGCATTTTATTCGATTAAACAGTATTGTTTGTATTCAACCCCCCTTCTACAAACATATTGAGACCTAACACACTTGCTATATAAAACAGGAATATCAATTACTACAATATCTTGAGAAAGTTCAGAACACTTGCCTGGTACTAGCTTACTACACTGCACTTGCTCTCAATCACCACTGTCTTACTCCTTCACTATCTGTTTCCCTTTCCTACGCCTTGCCTCTTCTGCTCACATATCATAAGCATCTATCAATATTTAACTCATACGATTCTATTCGACACATACTTCTATCTACCCTTCGTTTCACCCAAATCCGATTAACGGATTGAAAGTTACGAAATAAACAAGTAAATATCGAATATACAGACCGACAGTTAACCAACAAGTCACATATAACACATAACACGTCACATATTCAATGGTATATCATTTATAAAGAAGTCCCGGGTCATAAATAGGCTTTCGGATATTTAAAATGATTTTTAAGACATTTTTCGGAATTAAAACAGATCGTTGAATCAATTTTAGAGTAATAAATATGGTTCGGTTGGCCAATTCTGGCTTCAAAACAATTTCATAATAATTATCGAGCGTTGAAAACAATTTAAAACAATATTTTAAAGCTCGGAACTATTTTTCAGAATTTTTAAATTATTTTTAAATAATTAAATCTAATTAAATAATTAATTAAATCAATTAATCAATTAATTTTCGAATTAATTGACTAATTAATCAATTAAAAATTAACTGAAATTAATTAACTAATTAATTCAGATTTATTTTTGAATTAAATATAATTTTTGGAATTAAAATAATAATTTTTGGAATTTTCAGAAATTAAAATCGAATTTTTATAATTAAAATAAATAGGAAATATGATTTTTGAATATTTTTAAAATAGGAATTCTATTTTTGCAAATTCTGAAAAGTTCAGGGACCTAACTGTTTCTTCCTCAATAATTCAGGTACTAAACTGTAATTTTACAGGGGTCGCCGGAAAAACTTCGGGGATGGCCGGAGAATACATTCCCGGCATCCTCACCCCAACACAAGCTCCAGATATGATCTTCAGGCAACCAGGAATTGATTCATGCAATCAAAACACAACAATCATCCATGTTCTATTCGGAAAATGGCCAAGAACATCGCCGGTTTCCGACGAATATCGGGAATTTTCAAAACACAACTCCCTTCGATTCAGACATCCTCTGTTAACGAGCTATATACCAATCGATTGCAAATTTCATAAGGAACATAATCCACTATAAATCAACAGCTAATAACCCCTAAATCAAAAAGCCCCAAATTTCAATTGAAAACATTCATACAGGTCATAAACCCTAATTTTAAAATTCGAGAATTAAACCCACTTTTGAGCATGTTATTGAACTCCAAATCAGATGTATGACATATGAAAATCATCAGGAAAACAAGCTCTACAACATGCAAGCATCAAATCGTACAAACAATCATCCGAGCAAAAATTCATATTTTTAATAAAATTAATTCAAAAATAAATAATTTTTCAGAAAATAAACCTTGATTTCTGCAGTGATTTGGAACACAGAATCTGATAGAACACCTCAAGACCTTTGGATTGAGTACTCGAGTTTTTCAAACGGACTCCGGTAACACCTCTGATTGTTGGTTTGATTCTCAAAAAGGTTTATGAATATATGATTTTTTTTTGGAAATTTATATAATTACTGATTGCAAATGATTTTTGATACGAAATAAAATACGGTAAAGGCTATTTATAATTACGGAAAATTAGTATCCCGTTGGATCATTCCGGATATAAAACGATACGTTTATTTATAAAAACTGATCCAAACGGTATCGGTTTTCGGGATAATTATCCAAACCAGTACAATTTGTACTGCGGTCTTGGTCTCAGCGCCTGGTTACACGTACTACGAGGTGATAATTGGGATAGTTTAATAAAAAGATCCCGTTTATCGAAAATACGAGTTTTATTGATTTACCGAAACGAATATTGTATCGAAAATGTTGCGCCGGGACCCGCGCAGGACAAACCGTACGCCAGATCGAAAAAGTCGAAACATGGAATATGCTCGGAATATTACAATTAGGTTAGGAAGGAGTTCTCGGAAGAGTTTCGGGTTCCAAAAACGTAACAACGGATGACGTCCGTTGGTTCCCGTTTTTATAAAATAGATTTTAAATACTCGGAAAAAGATTTTATAAATTTCTTATGATCCTTATAAATCCATAAATCAACATAAAAATAATTAGGAAGATATGACAATTATCTATATTTTATTTTGGACATATAAAAATTAAAATACTCAATTAATCATATTTTTAAACATCCAAACACATTTAACACTTGACAATTAATTCACAGAATAGATACTGAACACATATATTAATTATTTATTAGCAAAGATAATTACACGATATATCCTGGATATTACAGATGTTAAGCTTGTAGCTCCTGTTGGCCTGGGGACGTCATGGATAGATCTCATTAAGGCCCACATTCAAACCGGTTGGTTGCCAAACGATGCTACTGAAGCACGGAAGTTAGCTGTTCGAGCACTAAGGTACTCTTTGATAGATGGGATTATGTATAAAAGATCTTTCGTGGTTCCTTACTTAAGGTGTCTCAGGCCCGATGAGGCACGCTTGGCTCTTGGGGAAGTACATGAAGGAATTTGTGGGAAATACTTGGGGGGCAGGGCCTTAGCTCATAAGATAACCCGTTTAGGCTTCTATTGGCCAGAAATGATGGCTGATGCCAAATAATATGTGAAGAAGTGTGATAGCTGTCAGAAGCATGCACCGGTCGTTAGACAACCCCCCGAGATGCTGACCTCTATCAACTCGCCCATCCCCTTTGCAATGTGGGGAATGGATATTCTGGGGCCTTTCCCCATAGCCACGGCACAAAGGAAGTTCCTGATTGTAGCCATTGATTATTTTACTAAGTGGATCGAAGCCAAGACTTTGGCCAAAATCACAACTAAGCAGGTTGCACAATTCCTGTGGGAAAATATTATATGCCGGTATGGAATTCCCCGCATCCTAGTCACTGACAATGGAACACAATTCAATAACGAGGAATTTAAGAAGTACCTCTAGAGTCACGACTGGAGAAATAATTGGGTAGATGAGATACTCCCAATACTATGGGCCTATAGGACTACCTCTAGAGTCACGACTGGAGCAACTCCCTTCATGTTAGCATATGGGGCAGAAGCAGTTGTTCCCGTAGAGATATCACATTCCTCTCCTAGGATTCAAGCTTTCAATGCTGAGGAGAATGAGGAAGGGCAAAGGTTAGCCCTGGATCTAATTGATGAAGTGCGAGATGAGGTACATGCGAAGATAGTGGAATATCAGAAAAGGCTTCGTTATACTACAACCTAAGAGTTAAAGAAAGGTTTTTCAAACAGGGTGACTTAGTCTTGAGGAAGGTGGAAGCCTCTGGTTTAGGGAAGAAAGGGAAGCTTGCCCCAAATTGGAAGGGCCATACAAGGCCAAGAGTGTTCAAGGAAGAGGAACCTACAAGCTGGAGACTATGGACGGTTTTGAAGTCCCGAGAACTTGGCATGAACAAAACTTGAAGGTTTACTATGTGTAAGGCGATTGAATACGATTCTCACTTGTCAAGATGACAAGAAGGTTGAAAAGCACCTTGAAGCTTTTCTTGCTTAGGATTTATATGTTTTAGTTTTATTTTGAGGTTTATTAAGACTTGTGTAAGGGATGAATCCCAAAAGATTTATGAAGTTCAGAAAGTTTTTGAAATATGTTTAAATCTCTGTGGCAAGGCAAGTAAAACTAAATGCATAAAATGCAAGCATAAAATCAGATAAATAGAAATGGATTAAATAAATATTACAAAAGATTGATAAATAAAGTCTCAAAAATAAGATAAAGTAAATAATCCACGCAGGGCTGAAAAAAGCTCTAGGGAGCTGAGGTGCCCTCGGCATCCATATCGTCATCCCCTCCGCTCTCACTAGAAGTCTTTGTTGTCTCGGAGGAGGAGGAAGAGCTGTCATCCTCAGCAGGCCTGGAAGACGACTCGGGAGGAGGAAGAAGCAGGTCCCGAGGGATGTGATCCGAGACAACTACTCGGGTACGAAACCTCTGCAGCAAAGCCTCGTCATCAGGGCAGACATAATCCACCGGGTTAATATCAGGACAAGCCTCGTTTACGGTCCCAAGGGCCGTGTCCCAACCAGTCCTAAAAAACCCCGGAAAGACTGAGTCATCCCTTACCCTCATGGACTGGGTAAAGTCCTCCGAGTCCAGATAGTTATCTATCGCCTTATCTTTCTCGGCCCGAAGCACCACCAGCTCGGCGTTAGACTCTCCGAGCTCTTCCTCCTTACGCTTGAACTTCTTCTCTAGAGCAACATACTTTTTCTTCTACCTCCTGAGGGCATTGTCAGCTTTGTCAGAAGCCCTCTTCCATGATTCGTCCTGCCTCACAGCGCCTTGTAAATAGGCGTTAGACTGAAATTAAACAATAAACAAAGGTGTAAGGCAAGTGAATGCTACAAGTAAGAAAGATAAATTCCAAGAAGTAATCATACCGAGGCTAAGGACTGAGCTCCCATGAGCTTGATCCTCTCCAAGTCAGGAGTAGCCACCACATCCGTGAAATCTTTGGGAGTAACACCGTGGTAAGACCAATCCCAGGCGTGCTTCGTGGATCCAACCACGGTATCCCCTCGGCGGAATCCCCAGAGAGGCTGAAAATCACCCGTATCAGCAGGGACAGGGGCAGCAGTAGTGATAGGGGCACTGTGGCCCTCGGCAACCTCAGCTGAAGCCTCCCCCATGGGCTCCTTGTGTTTCCTTAAGAAGATAGGCTCCGTGGCCTTTCCTCGAGTGTCCAGCCCCGCAAGACGAGCCTTCTTCATTCTAGCAGTTTCCTCAACGAGGGGCACGTTATCCTCGTTGATCTCCTTGGCAGCTGCAAGACAAGATAAAAAACAAAATAAGTGGTGTCAATAATGCACGAAATGAAATAAAATTGAGAAGGGAAGAAAAATACCCTGTTGAGAAACAGAGGATAGCCCCACATGGATGAGGGAAAACTCCTCTAAGAGAGTCCAGCTAGTAGTAGTACCGTCATCCCGAGTAAGCTCATTATAAATGATAGTTTCCTCGGGGGTTAAGTGAATGGATTTGAGGCTACCATCATTAACTTTCCCGAAGAAAGGTCTGAAGAGTGTTCCCCAGTCGCCATTCTCCCACCTTAACCCGACAAAACTATTCCTCCAATTTTGGTTATTATCGGGAATGGAGGCACTGTTAAAGATATGCTTACACTTGGGCCTTTGTTTGACATAGACCCAACCACAATTACCAGAAGAACTGTTGTAACAATGAAAAACTTTCCTAAAAAAGCTACGGATAGGGGAAAACCTTCCCTAAGGCAGCAAACCATAAAACATAAAATGTTCCTCCAAGCGTTTGGAGGAAGCTGACATGGGTTGATTTGTAAATCAGCTAGAAGATGAGGAATGAAGGGATGAAAAGGGAACCTAAGCCCAGCATCAAGGGCATCTGTATAAATAAAAAGAGTGTCGGGTTTCCAGTGGCAAGTATGGTCACCACCAGAAACTGGAACTAATCTAAGAGGAGGAAGGACATTAGAACGTGCATTTAATTTGTCATAATCTATGTTGTGCCAAGTGTTACAATGATTAAAAGAGTCAAGATGTGCAGTGGAGGGATATTCGTCCCCCCTAGTGTTAATCATATCGATCAAAGACATATAGGAAGAGCGGATCTCGATATCCTTACCTCATTTTGAAGCTGAGGCTATCTTGGTCGCTCTCTCAGAATTCTTATCAGCCATTAATGAAGCTTGGAAAAACCTTGAAAACTTGGAAGGGACTTGGCCGGAAATTTTCTAAAATTGAGGAAGGAGGGAGAAAGAGAGAGTGTTTGAGGATTGAAATGAGAAGTGTGAAGAAACACACTCCCCCCCAACTCTTATATAGGCACCTGAAAGCGAAATTGGGCCTCAGAAAACCCATTTGGGCCCATAAATGAGAAGGTTCTAGAATTATCCAGGAATTTCTTGGAAAAAATTAAGTGAAAAACTTAAATTTTTGAAGATTCTGGAAGAATCCAGAAAAACCTTAGAACCTGGAATTTGGGCTCAGATACAAGGCCCAATTCTAGAAAAATCTTGAAAAACCCAAGTGTTTAGGGCTCAAGAGGCCCAGTGCCAAGGCCCAAATACAAAAATCCAGGAATTAAGGCCCAAATATTTTAAACGGGAATCCAGTCAAAAAAGAGGGATGTCCCAAGATAAAGGCCCAGTTCAGAAAAAGCCCAGGGTCAATACTAAGCACCCATTAAAGAATTCAGGCCCAAATCTTAGGCCCAAATTTAAGTTGAAAGAAATCCAGCCCAGATTTAAGGGCCCAAATCCAAATATGTGGAATTACAAAATATATATGCCAAATTGCTGACCCAATTCGACTAGGACTTACATCATATTCCTAATCGAATGAGCTGTGGTCGAAATCCTGTCGATTAGGGCTGAATAAAAGGCTTAATTCGATCAGAATTAAGACCCATTCGACCAGGAACTATTAAGAAATCCTGATCGAAATTCTTGAGGCCGAAATTACTTCGATCAGGGTTTAAAAAGATGGCTAATTCGGTCAAGGCAAGAAATTCTGACCCAAAATCCTGACCTTTTTTTAACCCAGAGAAGTTTGTCGACTAGAAAGCAAGGCGAAATCTTGGTCGAATGGATCCTGCCCGAATTTCTGTCGACCTAGGCAACCAAGGGAAGTTAATTCGGTCAAAACTAGGACTTCTGACCATTAATCCTAACCGAAATTGAAATTTCCTACTAAAAAAAATATATATACAATGTAAAAATCCTGGCTGAAATTCGACCAGGAATTGAGGTCGAATGAACCCTGCTCGAAATCCTGTCGACCAGGGCATACTGATAGGATAATTCGACCAGGATCCTGGTCGAACCAAGTGTAAAAAAAAAGAGAAAGAAAAAAGAAGAAAAAGAAGAAAAAAAGAGGAAAAATGTTTCCTGAAAAAACGAAGTTTATATTCTGAATATTTCCAGAAAATTAAGGAAATTCCTTAATATATTTTCTGAAAATATTTATATTTTTCAGAAAAATAGGAATAAATCCAGGAAATTAAGGAAAAATCCCAGAATTAAGGGAAAAATTTCTGGAAATTAAGGAAGAATCCCAGAATAAAGGGAGAAATTCCTAGAAATTAAGGAAAAATCCCAAGATTAAGGGAAAAATTCCTGGAAATTAAGGAAAAATCCCAAAATTAAGGGAAAAATTCCTGGAAATTAAGATAATTTCTAAATAGAAAGGGATGAAAGTAAATTGTTGTAAATGTGTAGGTCGCTCCACACTTTACGCAAAAACGATACCCTGTAAGGGAACAGATGAACTTAACTTCTGCGAAACCTAGTCACTGTTTCCCAAAAGTTGGGGGGCAAATGATAGGGAATAAATAAATCCTGATTATGTAGTTAATGTTGTATTAATTACACATGATTTGGGCTGCAAGGCCCAATGAGAAGATGTATAATATTCAGATCAAAAAGGTTAACACATTGATTAGGCCTGATGGACCAGATCAGGCCTGAAAGAACAAAGAAGGCCCAAAACCCTGATTATTAATTAATTTCGTAATTAATTAATAAGGGAAAAATCAGCTATTGAGAAGAGTCCCAATAAGGACATAAATCCTTGTAGATTGGCCTCCAAGGAACCTCATGGGATAAGGAATCAGCTTCCTACTTCCTAGGACTCAAAAGTCCATTCTAATTCAGAGACTTGACCACCAAGTCTCCTATAACAAGTCCAATTCAAGGACTCCCAACATCTATATAAGGGGCCTTACCCCATAGATCAGAACTACATTTTTGACTTGATCCTTGGCAATCAGCAAGGTACGTAGGCATCTTGTTAAGGCAGACTGAGTCACGAAACACAAGAGCAGTCAAATCGAGCCTCGAAGCTCACGTTCCTTAGTAATAAATATAACAATCATATACCGTAGTTTTTAATCCATAACAGAACCCATGGTGACGATGATTTCAATTATGGGCTAATCGTTATCATAGGATTCTAGCGGATTTACTTATGGATTTCTATAGTTAATTTGTTTCGATATCTTAGTGTGTGGTGATTGATTGATATCTTGGTATTGGTTGTGCTTATTCATCTTATGTGCGTAGCTAACATATAAGATAACGTGTTAATCTCTATTGAAGCGACATTGAATTTAGAGGTTTAGAACTTGCCATGCTAGCATAGGTTCATGTATTAGTATGCATGATTAGTAGGTAATTCTAACCGTTTTACTTTCCCTATGTAATCATTATGGATAACTTGTGCTCAACCCGTTATGTTGTCAAATTCTATAGACATATAGGGTCTCAATATAGTTGGTGCCTATTCAGCTTCTATCTCTTTTGTGGATGTCTGGTAGAATGGTACTCGTGCAACGAAAGTTGGCGTTTATCAGTTTCGTGTTATCTGATTAGTGTCATCACTATCACATGCTAAGGTTGAGAACAATAAGGCTATTGAATGAAGTATTTAATGAAGTTAGAATCCCATATTTGTCATATATATTAATTCAACCATTCTTGTTCTCTTAGTTATAATTGTTAGTTTAATCTCTTAGTTTAATAAAAACCCAATTTGTTATTTGTCTTAGCATTGAGCGATAACCATTCATTGTTGTATAGGTGCATAAATTGAAGTTAACCTAAACCAGTCTCTGTGGGAACGAATCTGATTTATATCTTATACTACTTGCGAACGCGTATACTTGCGTGAATATTAGCGCGTGTTTTCGCCCTAATAGAATCCACATTTTCAAGGTTGGTAAGTGAGTTAGGTATGCTAAATTATTCTTAAATCTTTTCAGAAAATTTGCAATTTGTAATGTAGCCAGAAATTTAATTGGTTTTTCAGTCTTGGATAAAATTTTGGCTAAGCCAAAATTTACATCTCGACGGATGATCATTATCCATCGAGTTTGATCATCCGCTGGTATACATTTTGTCAATAAAATCAATTATTTTACTGGAATATTTTATGACTCGACGGATAACTGATTTATCCTCATCCATCAAATTGTCTTATTTTTAGCCGTTGATTCCCTGAACATTATCCATCGAGTATACTTACAGTTTGCAAGTATAACACGATGAATAATTGAAGGAATTTTTACAGTTTATTTTTAAACGGCTATTTTGGGCAATTCTTATTGGTTACTTTATTTTACTTTATTATTTTTGACAGTTATTTTTTAGATAGTATAAAAGCATAATTCATTTTCATCGCTTTCCTTTTATCATTCTCAAATCATCTGCTCTAAATTCTCTCTTTCTGAAAAGCAATTGTCATCTCTATTTCTGCAATTTCCACTCTCTAACAATGACACCAGTCGTCAAGATCATGTCACAAACTGGATTTATCTATGAGAAGAACAACTTCACGGCTCTAGTAAACAAGGGGATTCAACAGTCTGGTGACTACCACAAAATGATGGATTTTGTGAAGAACTGCAAACTCAATTATGCCATGCTAGAATCACCCACCATCTTCTGTGAGGTTGATGAAGAAATGTGGTCAACTGCTGGGTACAACTCAACTGATAAGACCATCACACTCACTATTAAAGGTTAGAAATTCTGTATTAATAGTGATGTTGTTAAAGTATGTTTCAAAATTCCTGATAATACTGTAACTTCACCACACACATACACTACCATTGTTAATATGCTTAACTCCATGGTCTATGCACTCTCTACTTCTAAGTTAAGTGAAATTATGAGGTTGGGTCTTAGAAAGGAATGGAGTTATCTATGTGATGTAGTTACTAAGGTATTCTCTGGTAAAATCAGTAATTTTGATTCTGTCAATATCTCTATGCTTAACATGATTTACATGCTAGTTACTGATAAGTTCTTTAACTTTAGTGATCTTGTTTTGTTTGAGTTGGGGTTTAAGTTAGGGGAGTTAAATAAAAGGGGTAAAAATGTTTATTATGTTAGATTTTTAATGATGATTGCTAACCACCTCACTGAGGATATTGTGCTTGAGAACCCAACCAACAAATTAGATTGTTGGGTTCAAGAGAGAAGAATTATTGCAGATTTGAACAGGGCAAACCATCACAAAGAGGTGCCACTCTTCTATTTCCCTGTAATGGAAGCACCTCAGGTAAGTGAGGTAATTTCATCTATCTCTACTCTTCCAACCTCACAAATTTCTTTGCAATGTAGTGTAGCTATGACAACTGTGTCAATGTCCAAACAGTTGCCTACCCAAGCTACCAAATCCAAAATTTCTAAATCCAAGTCAAAGAAAGCCCCCTCTGGCATCTCTCAAAAGATGCCAGTTGCAAAATCCACCAAATCTAAAGAGGGGAGTGTGAAGGTGGGTAAGGTAGGTGAGGGACAGGGTGAACATAAAAGAAACCCTAAGGATAAGGTTGGAGAGGTGAGTGTTTCCCAACCTAGCCACACTACAGTTTCCCAACAGACTACAATGCTTAATAAGGAAATAAGCTCATTGCCAGTTGCATCCTCCCAAAAGGATGTGACTATTGAACAAAGCTCTCAGCCAAGAGCATAGGCCAAAAGGTTAAGGGACACAAGCTCACCCCAAACCTATACTAGAAAGAAGAAATCAAAAACTCTTGGGGATGCACAGGGTTCACACACTGTGCAAACTGGTGCTAAAGACACAGTCACTGCACTTTCTCAAAGTCAGTTTGATGTGGCTCCAATAAATGTGGAGTCACAGCTAAAATCTTTAGTTATAGAAGCACCTCAAACACCAAATTATCCCACAAACTCTCTGGATGTGGATATGATCAACACATCAATTCCTGATTCCCCTTCTTTAACTCTGTTGGGGAAGCCAAAATCTAGTGCAAGTGAGCATCATCTTTTGGATGATTTATTGGCTCACTTGCCAATTCTTTCAGGAACTGTTGAGATATATGTGCCAAAATTCTCATCAATCTGCACAGAGTCCACAATAGTTTCCACTCCAAACACATTCATTTCTACTCATTTGATGGATATTGTTCATCCGTCGAGTAGTGATTGTATCCCGACGGATAAGCTTAACAGCAGTTATCCGTCAGATAGTCAAACTGCTAACCTGACGGATATCCCTTATCTGTCGAGTGTCTCTGCACAACTTCAAATTTCATCTATTATCTCATGTGCAGAGACTTAGTGGTAGTACAATCACTCCTAGGATTGAGGGAAGAGAGTGTTATGAGTGAGAGTCCAAGTTGCTCCCAGGAAAAAGGAGAGGAAAAGAGTGAAAATATGCAATCCAGTTCTTCAGGATTGGCAAAAGAGAGTGTGAGGAGTCCCACCTTAGATGGTGAAGGTGAGGGTGTGAGGGTGGGGAGCCAATGTGAGACCTTGATGCAACAAAAGAGAGATAATGAGAGAAATGCAGGTACAGGAGATATAAGGGTGGATATCATTGTAAGTGAGTTAATGAATGTCCAGAATACATACAGGGAGGGACTATCTCAGCAACCTCAAGCTGTTATAGATTCTACCTCCCTTGATGCTGAGACATTTACTCACCCTGTCCCAGCATATCAACTTCTAGCTAAACAGGGCAATGACAATGCAGAAAGGATGCTCAACTTGGTGCACACCACACAGTCAATGCTAAGAGCTAAGGATGCCATCACAGCTTTTCCCTCTACAGCTGGTGATGTTGATTATGAGACTGGTGGTTCAGAAGAATTCTTTGGAGGTGAAGGTGGAGATAGTAAAGAAGAGCCATTGGGCATAGGAGGAGAAGTAGGCTCTAGTTCAAGATCAGGCATGCCATCTTGGGCATTTTCAAAGCACTGTGATGAACACTACTTCAAGACAACCCTGATTCAACTCATAAATCAGACAAATTCTGCTCTTCAAACCACCACAAATGCCAACACCAAAAAGCTCCTTCAAGAACATCTGGCTTCTCTGCAACTACAAAAAATCCAAGGTTTTCAACATGCTCGAGATGTCAACACTATCAAAGGTGATATTGATGAGATGAAAAGGCCATTTTCTGACAAGATGGACTTTAAACTTCTAGAAGCTACAATGCTTGACATTAAGAGACAGCTCAGGAAAAATTCTGATCTTGCCACAAAGATAGATGCCTTGGATACAAGAATGACAACAATGGAAGCATCTCTTACAACAATTCATCTACACCAAGCTCAATAAACAGACTTGCTTCAGAAACTAGTGGCTGCACAAACCTCCTCCTCTACTCAGCTTGATGATAACAAAAAGGGGGAGATAGAGAGTTCTAGGAGTGAGGGGAGCAAAAAGTACTCAACATCCAAGTTAACAAAGTAATTGTGCCTACAATTACTTTCTCAAAGCCACCAGCTAAGGACAACATTGATCTGATAAATGAAGCAGCAACGAATATAAGAGCAGCTGAAAAGGAGCTGTTGAACCAATCAACTGGGAAAAAATTGATGAGGATGTTCAAAAGAAGTTTGGGCTAGAAAAGAAGCCAGAAAAGTCAGCCATTCATCGCTCTCAAGTCAGGCAAATCTCTATGAATGAAATGAGCATGAAATATCTGGAAAGAGGACAACCATCCTGCATCAAATCTTCAAAGGCTGAAGTACTTTTGAAGCCAAGGGTGAACTATCCAAAATCATCACTAAAGAACCCTTTGGATACAGTGTATGAGACATCAAAGCCTGATAAGAAGGAACTATTGTCAAGATCCATTGCCTTCTACAAGGATCCAGCTGATTCGGCTTTGAAAAGGAGAATTGCTAAAGTTTTCCAGAATGGTAAAGAAATTTCTGTGATGGCTGGACATCCTCAATTTGCTGAAGCAAAGAGAGAAGAAAAGGCAAGATTGAAGCAAGAAAAGAAGCAAGAAAAAAAGCAAGCTGCTCTAGATGCTAAAAAGGCTAAACAAAAGAAAGAGCAAGCTGCTATCTTGGCCAAGCTACAAGCTGTGAAACGAACACAACAAATTCCTGCTCAGCCATCTGAAATCACTGAACCTCAAGATCCAAAGAAGCAAGTTGACCACAACAGAAGAAATCTCACAGATATAAGGAATTGGCCAAAAGAACCAAAAGGAAATTGAACTTTGTTGGTAAGGAATTGGAGGATCAGTTTCCCAAGGAATCCACTCCAACTACAACTCAAGCATCAAAATCCTCAGTGTTGTTTGAAGACATTAAGGTGGTGGATCCTTACAGGAACATTCATGGTGAACCTATTGTGCCTAAGGATGAACCAATAGACTGGGAAAGTCTACCAATTCCTGACTTCAATTTTCCAATCCTTAACAAGCCAAAGAGAACAAAGTCAAGAGCAGTCAAGAAAGTGAAGTTGTCACCTCTCAAATCCAAATTTCTAATCAAAGCTCAATCCAAAGTCAACAAGGGAGATTACATGTACTTATGTGACATCAAGGAATTCTCTGATCTAAACCTCTATCTAGATGAACTGGAAGAAGTTAGAGGGATTGATGCCTACAGGAATCTACCTGAAAGGTTAGTTTTCAAGTACAGGGGAGGAAAGGAGATTCAATGGCCACTTCACATGATCCTTTAAGAAAGCCAATCTATGCTGATAAAGGTTTATTCATCATTCAAGAAGAACTTAGGATTCAATATAACTGCAAGAAGACTTGTTCTAAAGAAGATTGAAGAACTGAGGAGTATTAGAGCTAAAGATGCACTCCCAAAGACTCTAACTATTCCTTACACAGGGAGAAGAGTGCATCTAAGGGCCTACTGGCTGATGGAGTTCATGGATAACAAAGGAGTTAGAAGATTTTTTAGATTAGAAGACTAATTGAGCATCTCTAGCAATGAGACTCTTTTGGAAATACATGAAAAACTAAATCTCTCTGAATCTGATGAACTAGAATTCCACAGACAACTCCAAAATCAGATAGAAGAAAATAACAGAAAGCTTGGAAAGAGATCCAGACCTTCAAGGAATTAGATTATCTGCTCAGACTAGAGGAGCACCTTGAAAATGACTGTGAGCTAATCTTTGTGCATTTTGTTATTTGAAGCACTTTACAGTTTTATCTACTTACTTTTAAAGTTATATTTTTAGGGTGTTTTGTTTTTATCAAGTTTCTCTTAATTTATGGCTACAATTCCAGTAGACATAAATTGGGGGACATTGTTGTGAATATGTTGTGAACTTGATGATTTCATTAACAAAACAACTTAGTAGATTTTACTTAATGAAAATGTAGCACTCGACGGATAAGGAATATAGTCCCGACGGATGACTCAATATAGTCCCGACGGATGATGATTAATTATCCATCGAGTGAGTAGCTTATGTAATAATGAGTCTGTAGCATATTTCTGCACACACCTTGTTTAGATTCTGCAGTAGCACTCAAGTCATGTTGACTTTAATTAGATATACAGATTAGGTTGATTAATTGTACATAGATGATGTCTTGTAATTCTGCATAAATAAAATGAAGTCAAGTGCCAGATAGCTACCCGACGGATAAACAACAATGCCACTCGACGAATGATCAACATGGAAACCCGAAGGATGATCATGTACCCGACGAATAATCAATTCAAACATCTACTGACAGTGATAACACAGTCACATGCGTCGAGTGTATGCAAAAGGAATGTGGAAGCCTATTCAACTGGGTTTTAGAGAACAAAGAAGCATTGCCATTTCTATGCTATTATGAAGATATTCAAAGATGCTGGAATAGAGTAATGAAGTAGCATAGTATTAGACTTGATAGGTTTTGTTTTATTATCTTGTCTTATTACTTTGTAATCTTGGTTATATATAAACCAAGAAGTAGCAAATAAGAACATAAAAAAAAACAAGAACATTATCTCAGAGAAATAATTGTAAGCTGCATCCTTAGCATTTCTCTGACAACTTAGTTGTTCATATTTGTAAGCAGCTGTGAGCTAATCTTGCTACACAGAGTTCTCTTGATATAATATATATCTCTGGTGGATACATTCAAATCCACCAGAAAGTTTTTAAAGACTTGTGCTTTTAATTACTTGTGTTTTGATTTTACTAACTTCTTATTCCGCACTTTGCAAATCAAACACTTATATATTATTAAGACAGAACATTTTATAATTTGTGAAAAAGGTTCAAGAATTCCATTCAACCCCCCTTCTGTAATTCTTGTTGCATTGTTAGGGACTAACAGACCAAGAAGTGGAATGACACTGATTTCATTCCAAGTTATAACATTTTGACAGAGCATATTGCTAAAGCTGATGAGTTACTCACAAATGCTGATTTAAAGACACAACTCAAATCAGTGCTCTATCTACCAAACATCTCCAAGGTCTACATTATTCTACTCATGAAAAGGTTGATACACTAAAGGAACATGCTGATAAGCTAGATCTACAGATCAAGCTTGACAAGAACAGATATATCAGACCTACTCTTGAGAAAATTGAAGCCATTGAGAAGATTCAAGAGAAGCAACAGGCCCAAATTGCTAAGGTCCTGGCTAACCAAGTTTCTCAGAAAGCTCAATTGGAAGAAATCCAATCTTTTGTTGAACTTCTTCTTTCTCTCTTACTTCCTGATGATGCCAAAAAGGGGGAGAAGGTAGTTAAGTCCAAATGCTAACCTACTCAATTACTGAAGAAAAATGATGATAAAGGTGATGACCAGGGAAACTCTGATAAGAGTAGAGGTCAAGGAAAAGTTCAATGAAAATCTTCTACACCGAACAAGTCAAGTTCTGATCAGCAAAATCTGATGTCAAGTTCTGATATTCTTATTTAGTCAGGATCTAAAGACTCTCAGAAGTTTTTACAAACTCTAAAGCTAAAAGGGAAGCAGACTACTGTTTATTACAAAAATCCTAAAATCCAGACACTTAATGAGGAGATAGCTAGAAGATTATTTTTGAAACAAAATCCAGGAATGGATTTGGAAACTCTCAAGGAGGAAGAAGCTAGATTTGCAGCTGAGAAGACAAATCTTATGTCTAAAGCTTCTGATGCAAAGAAACCTCCAAGGCCTAAGGAAAAAGGCATTGTGATCAGGGAAAAGTCAAATTCTGAGACTTCAAAGTCCAAGACTAGATCACAAACTAAGATTGATTCTAAGTCAAAAGGAAAAGAAAAGGTTAGTGAACCTTTAAAGATTGAGAAAAAGATAAGTTCTTCCATTCCAGTCTATCAAACTACAATGCATGATGATGATTTGATAGAAGATGAAACTGTTCAAATTCTGAAGAGAAGAAAGATAATTGAAGAATCTAAAACAACCTCTGACACAGCTCAAGTTGTTCAGAATGAAGAACAACAAGCTACAAAAGTAACAACAATTCTGATCAAGTTAATTTGGAAAAGATGACAATTGCTGATAAGAAGAAGCTGTTATGGAAGAAATCTACTCCAGTTGAACCAAAATCCAATCTTATGATGAATCAACTCGCAACATTTGGGTTTAGATCCAAGCAACCTAAAGATAAAGCTGGATTAGGTTCTGATGAAGAGAAGATACAAACAGGAGTAGAAGTTACTCTTACAGATCCTTTCATATTGAAAGACAAACCATATGAACAAATCAAACAAAAACACCTTGACAAAGTGTTGTCTGCTCAAATTGTGATAGATGCTCATGATAAGGATAATCTAAAGGATAAATTGATTTTATTTCTCTATGATGGATTAACTTACAGACTAGCTGATACTGATGTGCTAAAGAAGTCTGTCAGAGAACTTCAACATATTCACTATCTTCTGGAAGTAAAATCTAATGTTATAAGAAGATGGTCAGAATATATTTTGAAAGCTATAAGAGATCTATTTAGAATCTCTGGTAAAAAAAGACTTCTCAGTATATACCAATGATTACTGAAAGTGATGGAAGAGAAATTCCTATGCTGAAGAATTCTGCTAAGGTGGAAGTTATTCTGAAAGAAAAATGCTTATGTTATAATGAAAACTCTTCACATCCTAGAGTTATCAGACTTGGTGATGGACTTGAAAGAACATCAATTCAAGCTCTCAGAACAGCCATTTATCAAATTGGTGATAGTAAAGATGATGAACTGATACAGGTCAAAGCACAGTTAGTTGAAGTTCTGAGGAAAGCTGAAGACAAGCTGGTAAGAGATTTTGTTAAGAATCATTATGGATTCAAATTGATCCAGTGAAGTTGGTAAAGCTACAAGGACTGTAAATTGTAGTTAATAGTCTTATTAAACTCTCATTGCATTTGAACTTAAATGTTTTTGACATCATCAAATTTATTAACTTGTATATTTTTGCACAATTTACAAGTTGGGGGAGATTGTTAGTTATATTTGAGATGTCATGTCTAATATGTTTCATGTTTAGTTTTCAGATCTTAACAAATAGGAAATATCAGTACTTACTGGAAGTCAGAACTTAAGGATATCATAACTTAGATTATCAGATGATAAATATCAGAAGATGGAAATCAGAATTTAAGTACGAGAGGACTAACAGTTAAGGAAGGAAGCTAATTTACAGGAAAGAAGATCAAGACTAATATAAAAGAAGATATGCATGGAAAAAGTTAGAAGATAAGAAGACTTGCATAAGATATCTGATTGATATATTTTAGGAGACATAATTATATTCCATATCAATTAGAAGTTATCTTGTAACTGTGTACTATATAAACACAAACATAGGTTTACACTATATGTGTTATCATTATCGAGAAGATCATACATTATAACCTAGTAGCTCTCGTGATATTTGTTCATCACTGAGAGAGAACAGTTCCATTGTAACAGAGTTTATTATATCGAATATATCTGTTTACTGTTACTTGTATTCGAAATCGATTTGATTGTATTTTACACTGTATTCAACCACCTTTTATAGTGTTGTGTGACCTAACACATTCCAAGCTCTAAAGTTCTGACAGAGCACATTGCTAAAGCTGATGAGCTTGTGATAAATTCTGATATCAAGACACAGCTCAAGATCACTGCTCTATCTACCAAGAACCTTCAAGGTCTACACTCACAAACTCAAGGAAAGGTTTGAAAGCTTCTTGAAAAAGCTGAAAAGCTAGATATGGAGACCAAGCTTGACAAAAAGAGGTTTATCAGACCTATTTTTGAGAAAGTAGAAGCAATTGAGAAAGCTCAAGAGAAGCAACAGGCCCAAATCTCTGAGGTCCTGACTAATCAAGCTTCTCAACAGGCTCAATTGGATGAAATCCAATCTTCAGTAGAACTTCTTCTATCACTCCTACTATCAGATGATGCCAAAAAGGGGGAGAAGATAGTTAAGTCCAAATGCTCTACTGATCAAATACTGAAGAAGAAAGATGATGAAGCTGATGACCAGGGAAACCCTAGCAAGGGTAGAGGTCAAGTTCAAAGTAAAGGGTAGAGCAACAAGGTTTCTTCAAGGAAACTAATTACTGATGCAAGCAAATCTTCTGTTCAAAAGAAGACAAGTTCTGAAGCTGCTCAAACTCAAAATCTGATAGCAAGTACTGAAACTCAAAATCTGATATCAAGTTCTGATGAGCAAAGTCTGATGACAAAGCCTGATGTTCTGATACAAGGTGGAAGTCAAGATTCTCAAAAGTTCATGCAAACTTTGAAGCTCAAGGGAAAGCAGACTACAGTCTACTACAAAGATCCCAAGATTCAGACAATTGATGAGGAAATTTCTAGAAGTTTATCTGAAGCATAATCCAGGAATAGATTTAGAAAATCTCAAGGAGGAAGAAGCTAGATTTAAAGCTGAAAAGAAAAATCTAAAGCCAAAAGCTTCTGTTGCAAAGAAACCTCCAAGGTCTAAGGAAAAAGGCATTGTGATCAAGGAGAAAACAAATATTGAGGCATCAAAGCCCAAGACTAGATCACCGATTGAGATTGATCCCAAAGACAAAGGGAAAGGAAAAGTTGATAAACCAATCAAGCCACTGGAGATGAAAATTCCTCAAATTCTGATAAAACCAGTGTGCAAAATGGTTCAAGTTACTGATGATAATCTTGCTGAAGATGAAGATGTTCAAACTCTAAAAAGAAAGAAGATTTTTGAAGAATCAAAGACAACCTCTGACAAGGCTCAAGTTATTCAGAGTGAAGAAGTGCAATCTACACCAGAAACAACATGTTCTGATAAAGTCATCAAGACATCAACCTCTGACAGTGCTCAAGTTGATTTAGACAAAATGAAAGTAGCTGACAAAAAGAAACTTCTGTGGAAAAATGTCAAACCATCAGATCCAAAGAAAAGCCAATTTTTATCTGATTTCATGACTGTTGGATTGAAATCCAGAAAAGCAAGAGACAGAGCTTGACTAGGTTCTGATGAAGTTAAGATTAAAATAGGAGTTGAAGTGCTGACTAGATATCCATTTGTTTTAACTGATCAACCTCTTGAAGATGTTACATAGAAACACCTTGATAAGATTATCTCTGTTCAAGTGGTACTGGATGATCATGACAAGCACAATGTCAAGGAAAATTTGATTATATTTCTTAAAGATGGAATGACATATCAAATGTCAGAATCAGATGTGATAAACAAATCACTAAAAGAACTTCAATTATTTCATTACCTTTTCGAGGTAAAGTCTGATATTACCAGGAGATGGTCAAAGTTCATATTGAAGACCATCAGAGATAAAGCAAGAATTTCTGGTTCAAGAGTTACAGAATTCATTCCTAATATTGTTGAAGATGATGGAAGTGAAATTCCAATGAAGAAGAATTCTGCTAAGCTTGAAGTGATTCTGAAAGGGAAATGTCTACGCTACAATGAAGATTCTTCTCATCCTAGGTTAATAATAGAAAGAAACCATATCTCTGCTATAAGGACTGCAATCTATCAGATTGGAAGTCAGGATGAAGAGATGAAGCAAGTCAAGACTACAATGTCTCAAGTCCTGAGAATTAAAGAAGAAAAGCTGATATCAAACTTTGTCAAGAATCATTATGGATTCAGATTGACTCAGTGAGATTGGTAAAAGCTACAAGGACTGTAAGTTGTAGTTAGTTATCTAGTTAAACTCTTATTGCGGTTGTACTTAAATGTTTTTGACATCATCAAATCTATTAACTTAGATATATTTGAGATGTCATGTCTAATATGATTCATGTTTAGTTTTCAGATCTTAACAAACAGGACATATCAGGACTTACTGAAATCAGGACTTACTGGAAGTCAAAACTTAATATCAGAACTTAAGGTTATATCAGAACTTAAGTGCAGGAAGACTTTCATATAAGGAAGGAAGCTGATTTACAGTAGAAGATCGAGACTAAAATAAAAGAAGATATGCATGGAAAGAGTTAGAAGACTGAAAGACTTGTAGAAGATATCTGATTGATATATTTTAGGAGACAAAATTATATTCCATATCAATTAGAAGTTATCTTGTAACTGTGTACTATATAAACACAGACTTAGGGTTTACACTAGATGTGTTATCATTATCGAGAAGATTATACATTGTAACCTAGCAGCTCTTAGTGATATTTGTTCATCACTGAGAGAGAACAACAGTTCTTATTGTAACAGAGTTTATTCAATATACTTGATCTTTGTTACATACTTGTGTTAAATCGATTTGATTGTATTAACACTGTATTCAACCCCCTTCTATAGTGTTGTGTGACCTAACAAGCCCAAAGGAAGGTAATGTCTGGCTTAAATTTAAATATTCTTATGATAATAAGTATGTAACAATATCAAGTTTTTTCATGTGAATAATAATTAGATCCAAAGAAAGACATATTATTTGACCGAAGATAATTGTTAATAATTGATTATTGCGTGGAGAGTACCGATTGTAAATTAAATTTTTAGTCCAAAAACTAAAATTAATGTTGCGCTAGGTATCCTTTGATGGTGTTGCAATTTTTTTGAAATTTAATCATGTTGTTATTGAAGGGTTTTTAGCACATAAACACAACGAAAAATGTAAATTAAATTTTAAAAATCAAAACCCTACGCAGGATCCATGCGAAAAATAATATTTAATTCGTAGTTCAGTACGTTTACATTAAGAAGCTTTACATTAATGGAAAGATGGTGGTCTTGAATGATCACCACGTAGCCCATCGCTGGAATGATCTACAACTTGAAGGTATCCATAAGAATGATCGCCCGGAGGATGGGTGTGTATTAGCACGTTCTAGAGGCCGCCTTCTTGCTCTCTCTATCTCTCTTCAAGCTGCTAGGGTTTATGTTTTATCAAATAAAATGTGTAATCCTAATTCTGTTAGAAAAAGATATTATATAGGCAAGAGCTAATGGGCCTCCAACCCTAAACTGAATTTTAGAGTTATTATTATTATTAAATTTGAAATTCTAATTATTATATTATTAAGTCTCACTTAATCATCCAATAACTTAATTTCAGATTTAATATTAAATTCAAATTTCCTATTTATTTAATTAATTAAGTCACACTTAATTAATAACAAATAATTCGAATTACTTACATTTAATTTAAATCCGAATTTAAATTAAATAATCCTCCAATAATTCTTTGTGCGACCCTTTAGGTTATTATCATGTTGGCAAAAATTTGAAATCTAATTTAAAATCATAAACAATGAGCGGCATCTAGTAATACATCATTGTTACCCAAGTAATAATAATTAAATCGGTGATCAATCAAACCTTTCATGAATAATGTACAATGTAATATAATCCCTTTAGCATTATATTATAGATCAAACTTGAGGCATGCATTGTGTCATCCTTTGTTAACGTTCAATCCTTCTTTCCTTGATCAATGAGTAAACTATTAAACAAATCAGTATATGAGTACGACCATGCATTTTATAGTCTTACTCAATCAAGAGGCCAATAATATCACTCCTTTAATAAAGGAGGGCTAAATCCCATCTAGGTCATTCATATTTCTCATACGATTCATAATGTAAACAATGTCTACTTTTATTATTATCCGGTCAAGGATAACTTTTAATAGTATCAAAGTATATTAATTCTCGTATAGAAATATAATGATTTCAGGTCAAAGGACCAATACATCATTATCACTGTGAGATTAATTTATGACACTATAAACATGTAGTATCTCACAACGGGTCAATCCAGCACCATGTATTTAATATATCTGCCTATGTTTTGACTTTAGTATCACCATACCTATGATCAATGAGATATGATCATCAACCAACATACACATTAGTCTCAATGTATTTATTATTGTCCCTGAACAATAATACTTGACTAGGGATCTTTAGCAATATCAATACTATTCTCATAATCTCATTTCTAAGTCACATACTTAGAGATATAGATTTACATATCATATTCCAAGGACATTTATTAATCTAACATCTTATCGCAGAAAATAAAGATATAATAAATTACTAAAGAATAATCCATATAATCATAATTAATAATCCAAATATTTCATAATATAAACATAATAATGTTGTCTCTAGGGCACAAACACTAACAATCTCCCACTTGCACTAGAGCCAATCACCCATGTATCTAATACCCATGGAACTTGTATGACCTTCGTGCTTTTGCTGCGACAAAGCCTTAGTCAGTGGGTCTGTAACATTATCATCAGTATGCACTTTACATATATGTATATCTTCTCTTTCATTAATCTCTCGAAGGAGGTGATGTCTCCTAAGTATATACTTTTCCCGGGAATGGGACCTTGGTTCTTTAGCCTACACGATGGCTCCATTATTATCACAATAAAGATCAACTGGATATGTGATCGATGGAACCATACCAAGTCCCGTTATGAATTTCTGTATCCAAACAGCCTCTTCGGCTGCTTCACTAGCAGCAATATACTCAACTTCCATTGTTGAATCAGCTACTGTCTCTTGCTTTGAACTCTTCCAGCTTACAGCACCTCCATTAAGGCAAAACATAAAACCTGGCTGAGATACTGAATCATCTCTGTCTGTCTGAAAGCTGGAGTCAGTATAACCCTTTATAACCAGCTTCTCATCTCCTCCATACACCAAGAATGAATCTTTAGTCCTTTTCAAGTACTTAAGAATATTCTTGACAGCTGTCCAGTAACCCTCACCAGGATTATGCCGGTATCTGCTTGTCATGCTCAAGGCATATGAAACATCAGGACGAGTACATATCATCACATACATTATAGATCCAATTGCCGAAGTATATGGAACTTTGCTCATATGGCCCTTATCATCTAATGATTTAGGACAGTTGTCTTTTGAGATCAATATCCCATGAGACATTGGGACATATCCTCATTTTGCCTCTTGAATTCCGAAACGATGCATTACTTTATCAATATATTACTCTGACTTAGGCCAATTAATTTCCTTCATCTATCTCTATAGATCTTGATCCCTAATATATAGGTAGCATCACCTAAGTCTTTTATCGAGAAACTATTTCCCAATCAAGTCTTAACATCCTGTAGAAAAGGTATGTCATTCCCTATTAGTAATATGTCATCTACATATAGTACTAGGAATGCCACATGGCTCCCACTAACCTTCTTGTAAACACATGGTTCATCTTCATTTTGAATAAATCAAAATTCTTTGACTGTTTCATCAAAATGACGATTCTATCTCCTTGAGTCTTGCTTCAATCCATAATTAGATCGAAGCAACTTACAGACCATCTTAGCAAACTTGGGATCGACAAAACCCTCAGGTTGTATCATGTATACATCCTCTTCAAGGCTCCCATTTAAGAAAGCAATTTTGACATCCATTTGCCAAATCTCATAGTCGTAGTAAGCAGCTATTGCTAGCAATATTCTGATGGACTTGACCATAGAAACTGGTGAAAAGGTCTCATCATAGTCTATACCATGAACTTGTTTGAAACCTTTTGCCACCAGTCACGCCTTATAGGTCTGTACTTTACCATCCATGTCAGGTTTCTTCTTGAAAACCCACTTGCATCCTATAGGTTTTACCTCTTCAGATGGATCAACTAAAGTCCATAATTTATTTTGATACATGGATTCCATTTTGGATTTCATGGCCTCTATCTATCTCTCGGAGTCTGGACTGTTCATAGCATTTTGGTAGGTAAGAGGCTCATCATTATCTATGAGCCTTACATCATCATCTTGAGTCAAGAAAAATCTATAATATCTCTCTGGCTCATGACGAGCCCTACTAGATCTACGAACAACCTGTGTTTCCGGAACAGGAACATCTTGATGTACTTCCTGCCCTTTTTCCAACTCTGGTTCAATATTATTTTGTACAACTCGATCTTCATCGAGATCTATAGTCCTCCCACTAATTTTCTTTGAAAGTAACTCTCTTTCAAGAAATACAGCGGTTCCAGCAATAAACACTTTATTCTCGAGAGGATTATAGAAACTATACCCTTTAGTTTCTTCAGGATCTCCCACAAAATAACATTTATCCGATTTTAGTCCCTGCTTGTTAGACACCAAGCATTTAACAAACGCTTCGCATCCCTATACTTTCATAAAAGACATGTTATGACATTTCTCAATCCGCATCTCATATGGAGTCTTTTGAACCAATTTAGTTGGAACTCGGTTTAGTGTATATGCAGCCGTTTCTTAAGCATAACCCCAGAAACTTATTAGAAGATCTGCTAGACTCATCATCGATCGCACCATGTCCAATAAGGTACGATTTTTCCTCTCAGAAACTCAATTTCATTGAGGCATTCCAGTAGGAGTAAGTTGTGATACGATACCACACTCCTTCAAGAAACCTTTAAACTCGAGGCTTAAGTATTCTCCTCCACGATCTGATCATAGAACTTTTATACTTTTCCCTGTTTGCTTTTCCACTTCAGCCTTGTATTCTTTGAAGTTTTCAAAAGAATCGGATTTGTTCTTCAAAAGATACACATATCCATATCTATTGAAATCATCAATAAAAGTAATGAAGTAGTAAAAGCCACCTCTTGCCATCGTACGCATTGGAACACATACATCGCTATGTATAAGTCCAAATCGTTCGGCGACCCTTTCACCTTGTCCGGTAAAAGGAGCTTTAGCCATTTTTCCAATGAGATAAGATTTGCATTCTTCGTATGATTCAAAACCAAACTTATCCAAGTAACCATCTTTATGTAATTTGGAAATGCGTTTCTCATTTATGTGACCTAAACGACAATGCCAAAGGTATATCTGATTTTAGCCTTTCATCTTAATATGTTTATTATCATTATTTATGTTATAGATAAGAGTATCTATATCAAGAACATATAAACCATTAAACAAACGTGCAACCCCGTAGGTAACATTATTGAATGAAAAGGAACAACTATTGTTGTGAATCAAAAAATGAAAAATCTTAATTGTCCAAATAAGAAACCGAAATAATGTTTCTGCAAATCGCAGGCACGTAAAAACAATTATCTAGTTCTAAAACAAGCCCAGTGGGCAACGATAAATGATAAGTCCCTACAGCTAAAGCAGCAACCTTTGCTCCATTACCAATTCGTAGGTCGACTTCTCCCTTCGCCAATGTCCTACTTCCCTGCAGTTCCTGCACATCTATACAAATATGAGAACCACATCCAGTATTTACTACCCAAGCTGTAGAAGTAGACAAATTGACTTCTATAACATAAATACCTGAATCAGAAGCAGTAACAACAACCTTCTTCTTCTTCAGATCCTCCAAATAAGCATGACAGTTCCTTTTCCAATGACATGGTTTCTTGCAATAGTGACAATCACCAACCTTTGGAACACCACCTTTAGGCTTCAAAGCCTTGGTCGGATCAGGATTCGGATTGGCATTCGATTTAGATCCCATCTTCCTCTTGCCTTTTCATTTACCCTTTCCTTTGGCCTTCCCCTTATTCACCATCAATATGGGAGCAAGGGATGCCTTCTTACGTTGATCTCAGCAGTTTTGAACATAGCCAACAGTTCGGTGAGGTTCTTATTTATCTCATTCATATTGTAATTCATCATAAATTGAGAATAGTTGTTGTTTAAAGATTGCAAAATTAGGTCAATCTGGTGCTCCACAGCAATCGGGGCACCCAACTTGGCAAGGTACTCAATATACCCAATCATCCATAGAATATGCGGTCCAACCGGATCACGTTCTCCCTGCTTACATGCATGCAATGATTTAAAAGTATCAAACCTCTCCTGACGAGCCTGTCCTTCAAACATACATTTAAGGTGCTCAATCATATCATAAGAATCCATATTCTCATGTTGTTTCTGAAGTTCAGCACTCATGGTCGCTAACATGAGACATTAAACATCAGTGTCATCATCGATATGTTTCTGATAAACATTATGTTGAGCACTGGATGCTCCTTCTGGGAGAGGTGCAGGGCGAGGGATATCTATGACATAGAGCTTGCGCTCTTGTTTGAGGATAATCCTCAAGTTCCTCTGCCAGTCAAGGAAGTTTGTTATTGTCAGTTTGTCCTTCTCAAGGACTGATCGCAAAGAGAAGTTGTTTGAATTGAATACCATTTGATATCTACAATGTTTAAAATGCATAAGATAAATTAGTTTACAGATGATTATTAAATTGTGTTCAAATGATTATTCATATATATTGAAAATATATATCTCCCACTATTTTATCAAATTAATATCCCTAACTATTAATTTGGAAAGAGTATCTCCTATATACTTTCTGGTGAGCCAAGATCCAAATTTTCAAAACATTTTAGTTCAGCTTTGGCTATACTCCTAAAATATGATTCAATAAGATAGACAACCTTTGTCAATTATAGCAACTATATAACTCTTGGATAGTTTAGTGGAACAACATTTATTCTTATTTATCCAATAAATCTCACCAAACTCTATGCCTCTAAGTTCAGAATCCTATTTTGGTAACTTAGTTAAGTTAAAACCCAAAGGTCTAAAAAGTATCATATACTTTAACACGCCGTCCCATGATAGATGGGAGTATTTCGCTCTGGCGGATCCACTCCTTATCGATCTAGGGGTTAACGCGTTGGACATATTGGAAGGCATCTAAATAACTTGATATAAACATTAAGGTTTTGTTAGTATTATAACGATCATGATCCCATCATAAAGAGATTCCCAATTTTTCCTTGAATAAAATACTTTAAATCAATACTCGTGAATGGTTTGATTTCCAGGTAGTGGAGGAGTCACATCGGTCTCGCTTAATACCCATAGCCTTACAAGTTCTATGGACCCGTTGTTGACAAAATTGCCCCATATCGGAAATAAAGAAGATTCGTATTTTATTCCGTGTTTCATAAACACGAGAATCTCATAATCATTTGTAAATTTTAAAATCTTGAGTCGTTACATATTTTATCTTGTTTAGGCATGGCATGGGTGACGTATCTAATACATACATTCATGCATGATTAATCTAATTAAAGCATGCATCATTAACTATTATATACATACATTCATACGTCAATATGTAAAGTGCAATAAAGTAAATGTGTTTGGTTATGGCCCCATCCTCTATGATCTTTATCAAACTCAGGATTAAGATCAAGGTCAATCTAATATGGTAATGGAAATATATACAACTACTGATTGCATAAGTCTTCTTCTTTGTTTAGACTTTTTGTATGCCTCATCTTCTTCTTTGAATCACCTCCACCGGATAGCCTTCTTGAGTCTTAAATTACATTAAATGATTGAAAGTAAAACTAATCTAATGAACTTACAAGAATAACTCGAGTTACATTCGAGATTTATTATTACAAAGATTGACGACATGCAAGTCATATTTAAAACCAAAACCAAAACCATTACACTAAGGTCGAAAGCCCATAACCATCCACCATGCTCATACAACACTTAAAAGCATGTTAAAACACATAATATGATCTTAACATATCATATTATCCATGATTTAATCATAAAAGAAATATGACAAAAATCAGAAAAATCTGAATCAAATCAGAAAAACAAGAATCACTGTTTACGGGCAGTAAACGATGTCAAATGCCTTACAGATGAGTTGCTGATAGCTTTAGCTATTAGTTTTTTTCAGACACTCGTTTACCTATCGAATAGGGTATTCATTTGCGTAAATCGGACACCAGACCCAGATTATAACAAATCTGCAACAACCAATTCAGAATCCGTATCTAATACGATTCTCATAATTAGAACAAACATAAATCATGTATATATCAGTATATATACAGATTACATAATCATCTTATGATTATACAACTCACATGAATATCATATATTCAAAACCATACATATACAAGCATATTATATCAACATCAAATCATGGCAAATTACATACATGCTCATATATCGAAAACGGTTAAACACATAAATGAACTAAAAACTTTTCGCAAGTAGCTCTGATGCCATTGAAGGGGTTTTAGCACATAAACGCAACGAAAAATGTAAATTAAATCTTAAAAATCGAAACCCTCCGCATGATCCATGTGAAAAACAATATTTAATTTGTGGTTCAGTATGTTTACCTTAAGAAGCTTTACGTTAATGGAAAGATGGAGGTCTTGAATGATCACCACGTAGCCCGTTGCTAGAACGATCTACGCCTTGAAGATATCCACATGAATGATCTCCCGGAGGATGGGTGTGTACTAGCACGTTCTAGAGGCCTCCCTCTTGCTCTCTCTATCTCTCTTCAAGCTGCTAGGGTTTATATTTTATCCAATAAAATGTGTAACCCTAATTCTGTTAGAAAAAGATATTATATAGGCAAGAGCTAATGGGCCTCCAACCATAAACTGAATTTATAGTTATTATTATTAATATTAAATTCAAAATTTTAATTATTGTATTATTAAGTCTCACATAATCATCCAATAACTTAATTTTGAATTTAATATTAAATTTGAATTTCCTATTTATTTAATTAATTAAGTCATACTTAACTAATAACAAATAATTCGAATTACTTACATTTAATTTAAATTCAAATTTAAATTAAATAATCCTCCAATCATTCTTTGTGCGACCCTTTAGGTTATTATTATGTTGGCAATAATTTTAAACCTAATTTAAAATCATAAATAATGAGCGGCATCTAGTAATACATCATTGTTACCCAAATAATAATAATTAAATCGGTGATCAATTAAACCTTTCGTGAATAATGTACAATGTAATATAATCCCTTTAGCCTTATATCATATATCAAACTCGAGGCATGCATTGTGTCATCCTCTGTTAATGTTCAATCCTTCTTTCCTTGATCAATGAGTAAACTAGTAAACACATCAGTATTTGAGCACGACCATGCATTTTATAGTCTTACACAATCAGGAGGCCAATAATATCACTCCTTTAATAAATGAGGGCTAAATCCCATCTAGATCATTCATATTTCTCATATGATTCATAATATACCCAATGTCTACTTTTATTATTCCCCGGTCAAGGATAACTTTTAATAGTATCAAAATATATTAATTCTCGTATAGAAATATAATGATTTTAGGTCAAAGGACCAATACATCATTATCACTGTGAGATTAACTTATGACACTATAAACATACAGTATCTCACAATGGGTCAATCCAGCACCATGTATTTAATACATGTGCCTGTGTTTTGACTTTAGTATCACCATACCTATGATCAATGAGATGTGATCATCAACCAACAAACACACTAGTCTCAATATATTTATTATCGTCCCTTAACAATAATACTTGACCAGGGACCTTTAGGAATATCAATACTATTCTCATAATCTCATTTTTAAGTCATGTACTTAGAGATATAGATTTACATATCATATTCCAAGTACATTTATTAATCTAACATCTTATCGCAGAAATAAAGATATAATAAATTACTAAAGAATAATCCATATAATCATTATTAATAATCCAAATGTTTCATAATATAAACATAATAGTGTTGTATGTAGGGCAAAAACACTAGCAATTATATATATTAGTGTTGAGCATTTGTCGTATATTTATTTTTTATTTCAGTTACTACTAGTATTAATTCCGCTTCCGCTCAATTGAGCATGATTCCTATGTTGAATGGGACAAATTATGTCACGTGGAAAGAGAATGTTGAAATTGTTCTTGGGTGTATGGATCTTGACCTTGCGATAAGGAAAGAGCAACAAGTTTCCACTACGGATGATCCCAAAATAGATCAATTTGAGAAATGGGAACGCTTGATCACATGTGTCTGGCGATCATGAAGCGAACGATTCCTGATGGCTTTTGGGGCTCTATTGCTGAGAACACAAGTTCCAAGAAGTTTCTCTTCGAGATTGAGCAATATTTTTCTAAGAATTAGAAAGCGGAAACGAGTAATCTTCAATCAAAACTCGTGACCATGAAGTATAAAGGCAAGGAGAACATAAGGGAGTACATCACTTGGATGTCTAATCTTACTGGAAAACTCAAGGAACTCAAGTCAGAACTTTCAGATTAGTTACTTGTTCACTTGGTTCTTATTTCTCTGCCTCCTCAGTTTGGACACTTTATGGTGAGTTACAATACTCAAAAGGAAAAATGGTTTCCTAATGAGCTCATTTCACACTGTGTGCAAGACGAAGAGAGGGTTTTGTGAGAGAAGACTGAGAGTGCTCACTTGACATCAAGCTCTCATTATAAGAAAAGAAACAGAGGTAAGGATATTGTAAGTCGAAAACCCAAGAATCAATTGCAAGAGAAGCAGGACATGGGAACAAACTACTACTTTTCTAAGAAGGCTAGACACATAAAGAAAGAGTGTTCCAAATATGCTGTTTGGCGTGTGAAGAAGGGTAAGACTTCTGCCTTTTTTTGTTCTGAAATTAATTTGGCTTCTGTACCTAAGGACACTTAGTGGGTAGATTCTGGTGCTACTACTCACATAAGTGTATCAATGCAGGGTTACTTGTAGAGCTGACCGCCAATTGATGCTGAAAGATTGATCTATGTAGGCGACGAAATAAAGTTTCAGTTGAAACTATTGGAACATTTAAATTATTATTAAAAAATGGTATTTATTTTAATTTATTTGAGACATTTTTTGCACCGTCTTTTAGAAGGAATCTTATTTTTATTTCCTGTTTGGACAAATATGGCTACACTTGCTCCTTTGGAAATAATAAAGTGTGTTTCTCTTTAAATTCAAATGTGATCGCCACCGGTTCTTTGATCGATAATCTTTATATGCTTGACACTGTTACTTTTAATAATGAGATTTTGCACTCAAGTGCAAAATGTACAAAACATAAGTTAGTTGAGAATTCTGCTATATTGTGGCACGAACGATTAGGTCATATCTCTAAACAGAGAATTCAGAGACTTGTGAATGATAGAATTCTTGATCCCTTAGTTTTAAGTGATTTTCAAGTTCGTGTAGAATGCATTAAGGAAAAACAAACAAACTCGAGAAAGTTAGGTGCCAATAGAGCTACAATTGTCTTGGAACTGACTCATACCGATATATGTGGACCATTCCCTACGGCCTTTTGAAACGGTCAATAGTATTTTATCACGTTCATAGATGATTACTCTAGGTATGGTTAACTATACTTGATACATGAGAAGTCACAAGCTCTAGACGTATTTAAAGAATATAAAGCTGAAGTTGAACTTCAGCTAAATAGTAGTATTAAAGCTGCCAGATCTGATCGTGGTGGTGAATACTATGGTAGATATGATGGATCAGGTGAGCAACGTCTAGGACCCTTTGCCAACTTTCTAAAGGAGTGTTGAATTGTCCCTCAGTACACTATGCTAGGATAACCAAATATGAATGGTGTTGCTGAGAGGAGAAACCGTACTCTTAAAGATATGGTGAGAAGTATGATAAGTCATTCTTCCTTGCCCGAGTCACTTTAGGGAGGTGCACTAAAGATTGTAGTTTATATCCTTAACCAGGTTCCAACCAAAGCAGTGGCCAAAACCTCTTACAAACTTTGGATGAGGAAAACACTTAGTATTAGGCTTCTATATGTTTAGGGTTGTCCAGCTCAGGCAAGGCCATATAGGCCAAATGAAAAGAAACTAGACTCTAGGACGGTCAATTGCTATTTTGTTGGGTGTCCGAAATGTACTCACGGATTTAAGTTTTATGATCCCTCTACTAGTTCTTTTTTTAGACTAATAATGCATGGGGATGTTAAATTTTGGGTGGGAAGATGTAGGTAAAAGTATTGTGTTTGAAGAAAATAGTCATGATCCTATTTATGATTCTGCCAAGAGCAATGATTATGATTTTGGTACCTATTATTGTTCAAGACCCTCCGATTCAAGACAATACTGAAATTCCCCATAAGGAACCAATTGAGCAAACTCAACAACCTCATGAATCACAAGAATTTCCACTTTGAAGATCCACTAGAGAGCGAAAGAGCACAATTTCAGATAATTATGTTATTTTTCTACAAGAACATGAAGAAGGAATCAACATTGGTGAATAGGATCCTATAAATCTTCAACAAGCCATGCAGAACCTTAACTCTCAAAAGTGGATTGATGCCATGAATGAAGAGATGCAATCTATGAAAGAAAATGATGTTTGGGATCTTGTCGAGTTTCCTAAAGGCTCAAAACCTATAGGTTGCAAATAGGTATTTAAAACCAAAAAGGATTCGAATGGTAACATCGAAAGGATATAAGACTCATCTAGTCGCAAAAGGATTCACTCAAAAGAAAGGTATCGACTTTAATTAGATTTTCTCTCCGGTTTTTACGAAAGACTCATTTAGAATTTTTACGGCACTTGTGGCTCATTATGATCTAGAGCTACATCAGATGGACGTAAAGACGATATTTCTCAATGGAAATATTGTAACATCCGGGATATCGCGTGTAATTATTTTTATTAATAAGTAATTCTTATATGATTATTATGTGATTTTTGGTGAATTATCAGATGATTGGTGCGAATATGTGAATGCTTATATGTGATACAGTATAAGTTTGTTAATTTTATTATGACCAGGATAAAATATAGATAATTATGGTATTTTTATGGTAATTTTTGGGCTGTTAAATGATTTTATATTGATTTATGAATTTATTAATTATTTTCTGAATAATTACAAAATTATTTTATAAAGCCGGGAATCGTCCGACTTCAACCGTTTTTACGTTTTTACAACCCGAAACTCTTCCGAAAACTCCTTCCTAACCTAATCTGGTAATTCCGGACATTTTCCGTGTTTTGACTTTTTCAATCCGGATTACGGTTTAACCCGTGCGCGGCCCGGCGCAAGATTTTTGATATGATAATCATTTCGGTGAATCGTAAAAACCCGTATTCTCAAAGGACGGGATAATATTACGTTATTTTCGTATAAAGTATTTTATAAGAAGCCCGGTTTGGATAATTATCCAGTACGGGTATCAAATCGGATCGTTTTTGCAGTTACTTAGCGGCTAAGCAACTAATTTAACGATCCAAAACGATCCAGAACGAACCAATATTCCGTAAATATTAATAGCATATTTCTTATTTCATTTTAATCGTTTATTCATTTACAACCAGTAAAAATATAGTAATTACAGAGAAAAACCCTAAAAATGATACGTTCTTGAAAATCAAACGTACGAACGAAGGCGTTATCGAGCTCCGATTCAGGCGTACAATATATCAAAACGAAGCTCTCAAAATCTTCTTTCTGAATCAACCAATTGTTTTTGCCCAGAAATCAAGGTATTTTTCTGATTTAATTATTTAAATTCAAATTAATTACGGATTAAAATATGAATTTTTGTTCTTGATGTTTTTATTATGATTTGATGGCATAATCGTGTAGATTATTTCTTCCTGGTCATTTTGGTATATCATATGTTGGATTTTGAGCTTCACATCATATAGAAAATTATGTTTGATCTTCGAATTAATCAAATTAGGGTTTATAGCTATGAACAATTGTAATTGGATTTGGGTGTTTGTGTTTGGCTGAATTTGGGTTGAAATAAAGTACACCATCATGTAGATAGTGTAAAAATGTGTTGATTCATATATTTGAATGTATTATTTGATTCTGGAATCGACCTCTCGGAAAATGAGGCGAACGGCGGCGTCAGAGTTTTAATCGACAGTTGCAGACGATTTAAGTCTCTTTTGCCATGATTAATCGAAGATATGGGCTTCTGGAGTTCAGGGGAACAAATCCTATGAATTTAGCATGTTTCTGGGCATTTTCCGGCCACCGGAAAACCTCCATGGCTGCAGCCATGGATGTAATAACCCCAAAATTTTGGACTTTTTATAACCCTTATGAATAGTGATTTTGCTGATTATGCTGAATAAGAAAACTTTTCATGCCACACTTTGTAGAGGTTCTTTTATTGTTATTCTGAGATCTTATTAGTACTCTATATGGTATATAAGTGTATGTAAAGATCGTCATAATCCAAATTCAAACACTTTGATTTTTCCCGAAAATCCACCAGATACCGAAAGAATTGAGTATAAGGTAACAGGATAAAAAGGATTTAAATTCAAGGATTATAAGAGAGGATCATAAAAGGAATATAATGTATTGAGAAAGGTTAAGCGAACCCAAGTAATAAGATCCCGGGTATGATCCCTCAAACGATAAACGAAAACGAAAGTTAAGCGAACCGTATAACAGATCAGCGATCATTAGCCAAGTAATTAGGAGTTAACCAAAGAGGTTAGTGATGATGATGTCATCACACCAACAAGAAGAAGACAAGTGTGGGAAGATGACATAAGAGGATGACATAAGCATGACACAAGGGGAAGGAATTGTTGGTTGATTATAAGCCACACAAATTTTACCATGGTAAAAGGTTAATTAACAACAAAAACAAAGCAACCAAGCAAACACATTCATTTCTCTTCACCCCATCTCCTTGCTCACGGTTTTTTGAAGAAAAACAAGAAGAAAAATTTCCAAACCCAAGCTCCACTCAATCATAATTCAAGAGGTTTGTTTCTTTGGATCCTATATTTCATAACTAAGAAGAGCAAGTAGTTTGAGTGCTTGAATTAAAGGTTTTCTATCTCAAACAAATCATTTTAGTTTAGGGTGAATAGTAACTTTCAAG
Source organism: Apium graveolens (assembly GCF_009905375.1). Taxonomy (NCBI): domain Eukaryota; kingdom Viridiplantae; phylum Streptophyta; class Magnoliopsida; order Apiales; family Apiaceae; genus Apium; species Apium graveolens. The sequence goes on along the minus strand of NC_133649.1, from coordinate 110,304,853 downwards.
AACAAATTTTTGATTCTTGATTTTATTTGTAAGGTCAAGGTAGCTTAAGCATAGATAAAGGCTTCCATGGGAATTCCAAGGATCTTTCATGGATTAAAAGCTTCAAGGTAGGTATAAAACTTCAAACCCTAGTTTTACTTTGAATATTCAGGAGTGGTTTTGATTAATATAGTTCATGAGAAGCATGATGCTTGTGTGTTTAAAGTTTGGTTGGGTTTGTAGCAATTTGGATGATTGAATCTTGTTTATAGTTAATGAAACTTAAGTATAAGCTTTTAGTTCATGATTGAGAGTAGTATAAATTGGAAATCTTGAGATGTTGGGGCTGTTTTAGTAGAGTATGGATGGAGTTTGGTTGTAGTAATGATTGTGGGATTGATTGTGGATTGATTTGGAGTTGTACAAATTTGGTAATCGCGTAAACATAGCCATCGTAATGCCCGATTTACCTTAGACTATTTTTGTTCTCAACATCAGGACCCGTGAACTCACTGTTAGTTTTGACCATTGCATGATTAGATAGTTCATGTTACGAGCTTCGTTTTGATATGTGGTTCGCTTAAATCCGATGTACGGTTTAGGAGAAACGACCGTTTTAAGTAACGGCATTTCGCGAACGAACCATTACCCCTCGCCTTACCTTGAAATCTTGGTTAAGGCCCTTCAATGACTAATTGGAGTATGAAACAATTATGTAAAGTGTATTAGGTAGTTGGTAGAGTACGCCTGAAATAATCGCCTTAAAATCCTTAATGTTTAATTTATTAAAAATGGTGGAGCCGAGGGTACTCGAGCGACTTAAGTGAATCGTTAAGGGTATAAGCGACTATAAGAGAACGTTAGAGTCTAATCGGTTAAAGTCTAGATTCTCAAGCGACTTTGGTTTAATTCCGACTTATGTTATTGTTCATAGGTTATCGGACCCACTCTAAGCTTAAGTCTAACCGGGAACTCTCAGGCAAGTTTTCTACCCGTTATACTGTTGTTGTGATGTAAATATATGTATATGCATTATCTTGTGATAAGTGCATGATTGTTATTAGCAAATTTTGTGATATATTGGAGCATGCTGATATGGTATATATGCATGTCTGTTTCGTAATCCTTATATCTAATGGTTGATTCAAATGCTTATAAGTTGCATAATACCTATGCTAGAGATAAGCAGTAGTTGCGTATACCCTTAGTATAGGGGACCCAAAGGTGAACATTTTCTAAACAGGGATTCGATGTTCCCGAGTATATTATATATATATTTATATATATATATAGATATAGTTTTCAAAACTATTAATCGAATAAGGTTTATTCGATAACTTTATTTTAAATAATGAATATTAGATAAATATTCATTCGAGGACTTATGACTCTGTTTATTTTATTTAATGAATAATATTAGTTGAATATTCATTCGAGGACTTATCACTCCGTTTATTTTATTTAATGAATATTATTTTGAATATTCATTCGTGGACTTATGACCCCGCTTATTTATTAAATAATATTCTTTATTTTATTAAAGAATAATGTTTCGATAATCAAACTTATTTTCGATTATTCAAATAAAGATCGTACTTTCGTATATGTATATCTTTGGTTATTTGTTATTCATTTCAAGTATAAGTTTTAAAACTTCTACTTCAATTATTTTTATAAGGATTATCCTTTTGGGAATATTATTTAAATAATAATATTCAGATATTTTCTAATATATCGGGACTGATTTATTTCATTAAATCAGCATTACTCCAAACATTCTTAAAAAATGCTTTCGAGTCTTCAAATTGAATTTTTAAAGTTAGAGCGGATCCCAAAACTCATTTTTATATTTAAGACCTTCCTTTCGAAGGGGATTTAAATACTCGCTCAAAATCTTAGGGATCCGGCTATGTGGTGCATTTTATATTCGCAACGAGGTTGCTGTTTTGAGAAAACAATTTGATTAATTGCCCAACGTTCGGGAAGTAAGTCCATCTAATTGAGTCGGCATAAGCGACAGGCCGGGGTACGGTCTATGAAGGTGTAAGAGGCTGGGTAACAGTCCATCCACGTGTGAGTGGCCGGGTAACGGTCTAGCGCGAGGTCCTAATGCGGCCAGGTGATGACTGGCGAGGAATTCATCCATCTACAGTAGAAAATGTTACTTATTGGTATCTTTGCCTGATCAACAAGATATCAGGTTTATGCCAAAATTCTTTTCTTTCCAAATTCATTGGATACTGCAACTCTGTTCATACTTTACATACAGAGGTTTTCAGGAAATGTATGAGAGATATATATGGATATATATATCGGGACTTAATGAAGTATCTCGTAACTTCATTTCATTCAATAATATTTCAAAGATTGAATCTATTCAAGTATTATCTTGTAGTCTCATCTGTGTGATGAACTTTTGAAACTAATTATAACTTGAACGGTGGTAGTTCAAGTAGTATTCGGAAAAGATATAAGTATATGGGAGTATCTTGTAACTTCATCTTTTCAACTTATATCTAGTAAATGATTATCTTATGCATGACAAAGATTTTCAGAAAAACGTTGAGACAAGGTTAGATATATGAGATCACCTTGCAACGATATTTTATGCAGTTATAAACTGGAACTCTGTGTATATTATACATGTCAGAGGATTTCAAAGATTTGAGAAGTATATATGTATACTGAATATTTTGCGACTTCGTCGCATTAAAATAACAAACTTGGTTCATTTCTTCTTGACCAAGACTTTCATGAGCACTATGAGAATGCTCATATATTGTTAATTATAATACATATTATTTCGGTGGGCTTGTTGCTCACCCTTGCTTTCTTCTTTCATCACACAACAACAGATAGACAAGATAAACAGGACAAAGCTCCCAATTTGCGAGCGGATAGGAAACGTTCCGCAGTTTCCTATAGGCGTTGATACTGCTGTAGCTGAGGTAGAAATTACCAATAGGCTAGGCTTTCAACTTCTGATGTACCAGACTTATGTATCTATATGAATTGTAATAATGGAAAATAAATGTAAATTTATTCAGAAACCCTTTTAAGGTGTAACGGTTTATAATTGTGGAATAAAATGACTTGTGTTATTTTTGGTATTCATCTCTGAGACTATAACTTGTGGTGTGTGTGTGTGTATATTGTGGGGTCACAGTACGCAGTAGTTGGTTGTTTATTAAGGTTAAGTGTTATTAAGGGAAATGGAACTCGTGACAACCCGGATCCCTGACCCCGGATTTGGGGGTGTTACAGAAATGGTATCAGAGCTAAGCGTTATAAACCTGAGAGATGATGTGGCGTTAAGATAATAAGTTCACTAAGATAATAAGAACTCTTGCCAAGTTCATATTCGGACTACCTAACGTAGTACTGACAGTTAAAACCCTTATGGAAACCCTTATAAATATCGTGATAGAAGCGTAGTTCATTATCGTATATGTTAGCGGGACTCCGAACCCTGAGGTTGAGGAGCAACAACGCGATGATGTTTTATTAATTATTGGAGATCAAATTATGGATTCGATAGAGCCTCCTAACACGAGACCGGATGATGTTCATATTGAGGATGTAGCGGTTAAGGATGTTGTCCTAGAAGGGATTATTGCTGAGAAGGATCCCGTGGAGGATCCTGACAAGAATGAATAAAGGACCACTAAGGAATTGATAACCATGGTTAGGGAAACTACCAGAGGTAGGATTGGTCGGTCACTACCGGAGGTTCGTTCAAGTTCGTAAAGATAGTAGCCCCTTTTAATGCGACTTACTCACAAGACTGAGAAGTTCGAATGGACAGAGAAATGCGAGAATAGCTTTCAAGAACTGAAGCAAAGGTTGGTGACGGCTCCTATGTTGGCGTTACCGGATGGAAAAGGAGATTTTGTGATTTGTAATGACGCTTCGCGTAAGGAATTAGGGTGCTTCTTATACAGCACAACAAGGTAATCGCGTACGTGTCAAGACAATTAGGGGAATATAAAATTCGATATCCCCACCCATGAGCTTGGGCTCGTGGCAATAGTTTTGCGCTAAAGATTGGAGGCACTACTTGCATGGAGAGAAGTGCGAGATTTACACAAGCCATAAGTGCTCTAGTGCATTTTCACGCAGAAAGAGCTCAACATGCGCTAGAGGAGGTGGTTAGAGCTAATCAAGGATTACGATTATGAGATTCTTTATCATCCAGGGAAATCCAAAATGGTGGCTAATACCCTTAGTATAAAGGAGAGACTCAAGATGAAAATGTCTTTGGGAGAGTTGATAAGAGATTTTGAGAAAATGGAAATAGAAGTGAAGGTAACTGGAGCCGGTACCGAAACACTGTTTGAGATTGCAATACAGCCCGAATTATCGAAAAAGATCATATTGTGCCAAGAAAAAGTGATGAATGAAGGCAGAGAGTCAATGACTGGAGAAGAGATTAATACCAAGAAAGATGATAAGGGAATAACGAGGTATTCCTACAGAATTTGGGTTCCAAACATCTAAGAGCTTAAGGACTGGATCTTAGATGAAATCCATAGCTCGAGGAATAAGATTTAGGGCAAACCCCCAATGTGATAGTCAGGGAGGTTGCCATTAAGAAAGAAGGAGCCCATTACATAATAAGTGGAAAACAAGGATTTTAACGTATAAGATAACCCCAAGTATGGGAGAAGGATGAAACATTTCATACTAAGGAAACAAAAAGTCGAGTAAGGAAAGGAGAACCGAGACGGTACTCCTATACGGCAATTCATGGACCTGTCTAAAGAGAACTTAGACTATTATCCCCAACCACCACCCTGAGGAGATAGTGCGGTGGGAAATTCTTTCAGGACCTTTAAGTCGCTAAGCTCTCAGAGTTCCAAGGAACAAGCAAACCCAGTAGAGGCGGGAGCCTGGATAAAGGAAATATAGGAATCATTTGAGATTCTAAATGATGGACGAATCATAAAAGACTATTTTTGTCACTTACCCTCCTAAGAGAAAAACCACCCGCTGGTGAAAGACCAAGAAAGGCACGGAGCCAGAGGTTAGAATAAATTGATTAAAGTTCAGACAATTGTTTTCGGGAAAGTAATTCCCAAGGTTATGGAGATAGTGTAAAAGCTTTAGAGCCAGAACAAAAGCGGACGAGCATGATGAATTATGAATCTAAGTTGTAAAAGTTGTCAAGATTCGTTCTGAGGACACGAATCCCAGAACGACGTGATGTTTGAAGTAAATGATTAGTGGGTTTATGAAATGATTGTAAGAGAAAGGAAAATAAAAAGAAACTGAAGTGGAAAGGAATACAAAGGCAATAGAGTTTGAGGAATGATAAGGGAGTTGGGTATGAGGAAACCCTAAAGACTCATAGAAATAGAAATAGAAAAGTATGTAATCGTCAGGATGAGGGTGATTCACCATGAGTTAAAGTTGATGATTGAAGGAATAAGAGATACATATATTGTACCCCCTTTAAGTTGGGAGGATTCGAGGAAACCTTGAGATAGTTTGAAGGATAAACAATGAGACGCGGATAGAATGAGGAGACAAGAAAGTAAGAAATTAGGAAAATTGGATGAAGGAAGTGACCTTCAAGAATGTGAAGTGTAAGACCGGGGGCATGATACCCAGAAAGGGAGACACCAAGTACAAAAGATATCCCAACACTGAGATGACTGTTGACATAAACAACAAAAGTAAATAAGGATTTATTAAGAAGAAGTTCACGTTGAACACGACCAATATCTTCCAGAACATCCATGTGATCATTACCAAATTAGGAAATAAAAGTAGATAACCATTGTTATCTTTTGGAGGCCATATTGATTGACCTCATTTTGAATACAGATGTTATTATGAAATTAGGCATATACTATCGAGATGGGAATGATTGAATAAGACACCCTTATCAGGGATACATGACTTGATTTATCTATGGAAGGATGCAAGTACCTTTTTAAAAAAGGTGGAATTAAGGATGGAACCTCGATAACTTGAGATGAACCATAGAGGAATGCATAAAGGTTGGCATTTCACCCTTAATAGGGACATTATGAGTTGGGTAGTATGGAATGAAGGACTAAGGTAACAACAACCTTTAAAGATCAGTAGAGAAATTTTTCAGAAGTACTTAAACAATGGTTCTAGTATTAGTAAATGGTATCTTGATACGCCCTGTACCTAGGGAGTACCGGATGAAGGATTTAAGGATAACCTTAGAGGTTTTACAAGGAAAAAGGTAATATTCAAAGTTCTCAAGAATAGAAATTTTGATAAGGAAATATGACATAATTATAATAATGCCAGGTGGGCACGTGTTGAACCATAAGAAAGTATAGATCGACCCAATGAAGGTCGAGATTGGTGAAAACGAGAAGGACCCAAGATAAGAGACGTCCTAAGTATGATCGAGAGTCAGTCGTGACAATGTTCACATCTAAAGACTAAGGCAATGACTTATGGAAAAATGGTGTTTTTTTTTCTCTCACCAGGATTTAAGAAAAGCATTTTTACACAAGCAGTGACTGAAATGAGGTAGAAAATTTTGTTGGAGGTGGTTAAAATGACATTGATTGTAAGGCAATTTTACTATCAGGAAAGGCCAAAGAGGTGGCCGACACTTTAAATGTAAGAGGATAATTATAGGCGCTCGTGCCAGAGGAATACAGTGATGATGGTTGAAGCCGTGAAGGTTGTATTATGGTTTGGAAGATTGACATTCCTTCTGATGACTGTGCAATACTCAACCGTGATAGTAGTTTCGTAAAGATTTAATTTATGTAATCGCCGTGAGCGGGCTATCTATCTTATAAGGACATATGTAACACCCCCAAATCCGGGGTCGGGGTTCCGGGTTGTCACGAGTTCCATTTCCCTTAATAACACCCAATCTTAATAAATAATCAACTACTCTGTACTGTGACCCCACAATAAACACACACACCACAAGTTATAGTCTCAGAGATGAACATTCAAAAATAACACAAGTCCTTATATTCCACAATTATAAACCGTTACACCTTAAAAGGGTTCTGAATAAATTTACATTTCTCTGCCATTATTACAACTCATAATATACATAAGTCTGGTACATCATTAGTTGAAAACTTAGCCTATTGGTAATTTCTACCTCAGCTACAGCGGCCTCAACGCTTCCAGAAAGCTGCGGAACGTTTCCTATCCGCTTGCGAATTGGGAGCTTGGTCCTGTTCATCTTGTCTAGCTGATGTTGTGTGATGAAAGAAGAAAGCAAGGGTGAGCAACAAGCCCACCAAAATAATATGTATAATGATTTACAATATATGAGCATTCTCATAGTACTCATGAAAGCCTTGGTCAAGAAGAAATGAACCAAGTTTGATATCTTAATGCGACGAAGTCGCAAAATATTCAGTATACATACTTATATACTTTTCATAATCTTTGAAGTCCTCTTCCATGCCTAATATACACAGAGTTCCAGTTTATAACTGTATAAAAATATCGTTGCAAGGTGATCTCATATATCTAACCTTGTCTCAACGTTTTTGTGAAAATCTTTGTCATACATAAGATAATCATTAACCAGATATAAGTTGAAAATATGAAGTTACAAGATACCCCCAATATACTTATATCTTTTCCAAATATTACATGAACTACCACCGTTCAAGGTATAATGAGCTTTCAACAGTTCATCACATAGATGAGACTACAAGACAAGATTTGAATAGATTAAATCTTTGAAGTATTATTGAATGAAATGAAGTTATGATATACTTCATTAAGTCCCAATATATATATATCCACATATATATCTCTTTATACATTTCCTGAAAACCTCTGTCATGTAAAGTATGAACAGAGTTGGTAACATCCAATGAATTTTTGAAAAGGAAAAGAATTGTGGCATAAACCCAGTATCTTGCTGATCAGGCAAAGATATCAATAAGTAACCTTTTCTACTAGTAGATGGACGAATTCCCCACTGGTCATCACCCTGGTCGCAATAGGACCTTATGCTGGACTGCCACTCAGCCACTTATGCATTTGATGGACTCCCACTGAGCCACTTACACTATCATGGACGCCCACTGAGCCCATGTTGCTTATGCCGACTCGATAGATGGACTTACTTCCCGAACGTTGGGTAAGTAATCAATTCATTTGCCAAAACTACAACCTTGTTGCGAATATAAAATACACCATAGAGCCGGATCCCTCAGGTTTTGAGCGAGTATTTAAATCCCCTTTTTAAAATGAAGATCTTAAATATAAAAATGAGTTTTGGGATCCGCTCTAACTTTTAAAAATCATTTTGAAGACTCGAAAACACTTTAAAGAGTGTTTGGAGTAATGCTGATTTAATGAAGTAAATCAGTCCCAATATATTTAGAAAATGTCTGAATATTATTATTTAAATAATATTCCCATAAAGAATAATCTTTATACAAATAATTGAAGTAGAAGTTGTAAGACTTATACTTGAAATGAGTATTAAATAACCAAAGATATACTTATACGAAAGTACTATCTTTATTTGAATAATCGAAATAAGTTTGATTATCGAAACATTATTCTTTAATAAAATAAAGAATATTATTAAATAATAAGCGGAGTCATAATACCTCGAATGAATATTATAAATAATATTCATTAAATAAAATAACGGAGTCATACATCCTCAAATGAATATTCAATTAATAATCATTAATAATATAACTGAGTCATAAGCCCTCGAATGAATATTCGAGATAATATTCAATAATAAAATAAAGGAGTCATAAGTCCTCGGATGAATATTCGAAATAATATTCAATAATAAAATAAAGTTAAAGTTATCGAATAAACCTTATTCGATTAATAGTTTTGAAAACTATAACCATATATATATAAAAATATATATATTATACTCGGGAACATCGACTCCCGGTTTAGAAATATGTTCACCTTTTGATCCCCTATACTAAGGGTAAACTCAATACCGCTTATCTCTAGCATAGGTATTATGCAACTGTAAGCATTTTAACCAACAGATATATAATCCAAGAATATGAAACAGGCATGCATATATACAATATCACATGCTACAATATATCGCAAGAATTTGCTAATAACAAATATGCATTTATCGCAAGATCATGCATATACACATATACATCACAACAACAGTATAACGGGTAGAAAACTTGCCTGAGCGACTGAGGGTGATGAAAGGCTCGGAACGAGTCTGGTAACCTATAAACAACAAGTAAGTTGGAATTAAACCAAAGTCACTTGTAAATCTATACTTTAACTAACTTAGACTCTAACGCTTGTTTTGCGCTTACTGATTCTCTTAAGTCACTCGAGTACCCTCGGCTCCACCATTTTTAATAATTTAACCATTACGAGTTTTAAGGCGATTCCTTCGCGGGTGTCTTACAAACTGCCAATTACACCTTACATAAATGTTTCATACTTCAATTAGTCCTTTAAGGTCTTTAACCTATGTTTCAAAGTAAGGCGAGGGGTAAGGGTTCGTTCGCGAAACGTCGTTACTTAAAACGGCCGTTTCTCCTAAACCGTTCATCGGAATCAAACGAACCACATATCAAAACTGAAGCTCATAACATGAACTATCTAAACATAGAAATGGTCAAAACCTAGCAGTGAGTGCAAGGGTTCTGATGTTAAGAACAAAAACAGTCTACGGTAAATCGGGCATTACGACGGCTATGTTTACGCGATTTCCCAAATTTAAACCATTCCAAAACAACCCATAATCAAGCCACAATCACATCCCAATCCAAACTCCATCCATACCACATCCTAACAGCCCCAATCAATTCAATATTAACATTTATACTTATGCTTAAGCTTGAATTTAACTATACTTAAGTTCTTTTAACCAAAAGAACAAGATTCACCATCCATTTCACTACCACTCCAACCCAAATTCTAAACCACAAGCATTAAGCTACTATATCACCATAACAATCAAAATCATCTTATTATACAAAGGAATCTAGGGTTTGGAGATGATATACCTTCCTTGAAGTGGTGGGAGTAGCTAGGAAGCCTTAAGAAGTCTTGAGATGACTTAGGGATGCTTGGATCTTAAAGGAAAAACAAGAAAATCAAGTTAAAATTCTTGAAGTCACTATTCATTGTCTTCTTCATTGATTTCTTGAAGAAGATTGTGAATGATTTGGAGGCTTAAACTCATAGAATAGCCATAACTATGCATAAGGAATACTAGGGAATTATCTTACCAATTTAGGAAGCCTTGAACTTGAATTTTAAAAATTGTTTTCTTTGAAAATGGCAAAAGCCGAGAGCAAAGGGAGGATGAAGGAGAATTTTGTGTTTTTCTTTTGATGAAAATGAATATTTGCTTGGTTGGTTGAATTAGTTTTGTTTTGTTTTAGGTCAATTACCCATTTACCCTTGATTTTGTGTGGTTAATATTCCACCACATTTCCTTCCCTCTTATGTCATGCTTGTATCACTTTGTGATGTCATCACCCCTCCTTTGTCCTCTTTATATTGGTTGGATGACACCATCCTCTCTTATCCCTTTGATTAACTTCCTAATTGTTTGCCTAATGACCGCTGATCTGTTATACGGTTCGCTTAACTTTCGTTTCCGTTTATCATTTGAGGGATCATACCCGGGATCTTATTACTTAGGTTCCCTTAACCTTTCTCAATATATTATATTCCTTTTATGATCCTCTCTTATAATCCTTTAATTTAAATCCTTTTTATCCTGTTACCTTTTACTCAATTCTTTCCGTATCTAGTGGATTTCCGGGAAAAGTCAAAGTGTTCGGAATTGGATTCTGACGATCTTTATATACACTTATATACCGTATAGAGTACTAATAAAATCTCAGAATATCCATAACAGAACCCCTACATAGTGTGGCATGAAAAGTTTTCTCATTCAGCTAAAACACTATTCATAAGGGTTACAAAAAGTTCAAAATTTTGGGGTTAAAACAGTCTCCCCTCCTTAAAAGGATTTTGTCCCGGAATCAGATAGAAAATGAATAGGGATACTCTCTTAGCATTGCACTTTCTAACTCTCTAGTAAATTTTCCCACATTATGGTCCTACCACCAAACTCTGCCTAGTTTAATGACCCTTCTCCTAAGCACTTGTTCCTTTTCACTCTATAACCCTTCCTGGTTGCTCCATATAGGTTACGTCGGGTTGCATGTCTATGCGCTCATATGCCCCTATTTATCTGGCATCCGAATTACACTTTCTTAACATTGATACGTGAAACACGTTATAAACTTGCTACAGGTTCGGGGGTAGGGCTAGCTCGTATGCTATCTTCCCAAAATGTTTTAGTATATCCAAGGGTCCGACACATTGTGGACTTAGCTTTCCTTTCTTTCCGAATCTCATCAATCCTTTCCGAGGGAATACCTATAACCGCACTAGGTCCCCTACTTCCTATTCCTTGTCCTTTCGTGTCAAATCAACATATGTATCATGTCCATCTTGGGCTACTACCAGCCGTCCTCTGATTAGATCTATCATATCCTTGGTCCTTTGGACTACTGCGGGTCCGAGCATCTTACGCTCTACAACTTCATCCTAACATAAGGGAGATTGACATTGTCTTCCCTCAAGGATCTCATAAGGTGACATCTCGATAATGACATATGATCTATTGTCGTAAGAAAACTCAGTCCGTGTTAAGTGATCATTCCAATTTCTTTCAAGTCTATTGCACAGACTCTCATTATAGCTTTTAGCATTAGAGCTTTTGCTTCTCAATACCCATTCTTTTCCAGTTCGTAATCGCTACTACCTTCCGTTCCTAATATTATACTGGTTATACTTTTGCTCGTTAGTGTTCTATAACCTTTTAATAACCACGTCAACCTTAGTATCACGAATGTGTTTCCATTCCGAATACTACCACAACTTTATTACTCCTTTTTTTTCCAGCTGTTTCTATTTCCCAAAGTTTGATCAATCACATAGAAGTAAATGAATTTGTTGAGAGATCACTATGATCATGAACACTTGTTATATCGCATAGTTAGTACAGAAGGTGGCCAGCCTTTAGTACTTGACAAGCAATTAAATAATAAATGGTATCCTACTAGGCTTCTATCACACAGATAGATAGTCATTCGGCAATACCTCCCCTTCTGGAAGGGTTGTTCTTCTCAGCTTACATGAAATGAAAAGAAGAGAAAAGAACGAACTGAAGAGAATTGTGTATTCGTAAAAATTTTATTGCCATAAAATATCTGGCTTGGAATCTACCTCTGAACTATAAAGGTCTGTCATAGGAGAACAAAACATATATATTTATATGAACATCAAGTGTTATAGCATCGTATTTCACATGCCTAAATATTTTCGCTATTCCGTCCATCATTCTATGGACCCAGGCTCTTCCTCGAGCTTATACACAATCACCTTTGAAACTCCCTCGATATCAAAAATCGAATTTGGGATCTCATTCTAAACATCATCGTTACTAGAATTCTATGCTTGTACCACAACCTTCCTCATATAGTAATACGACTCTCTTTCATAAGAGGGAATAAATATTCAATAGGTAGATACTCTACTTAATTAGTCTATCAATGATAACCTATACACTACCACGACCCAATTAGTGGTACCCAATCTCACATCCATTCCAATACAACTCTCACGGTTGTAATCAGCTCATTACTCGCAGAATCATTGCTGCATTACTATGGTCCACCACTGACCTACTGTCATCATTCACTTTCCATGAAATCTTAATATCTAACCATACGGAGTCCATACATGTCGTATAGAATACTTCTAAGGAGTTAACATAACCACCAATCATAATTCATGAAGAACACTCCAAACTCTGACGTACTTTCATGACATGAAGTAGATAAAATTGCAAAAGAGTTTCAGTCAAAGCAACGATAGCAGGTAAATACCATTCTTAATCGTATGCATTAAATAGAAGACTTAACTCAAGGGTTCATCTAGTCCTTTTTGAAACATGGTCTTGGCTTATCTCAAGATAGTATCTTCTGAGATAGATAGCCCGCTCATGGCGATTACACGAATTAAACCTTTACCAACTACTATTACGGTTGGATATTGCACAGTCATCAGAAGGAAGGTCAATCTTTCAAACCATAATACAACCTTCACAGCCTTAACCATTATCACTATATTCCTCTGGCACGAGCGCCTATAATTGTCCTCTTACACTTAAAGTGTCGGCCACCTCTTTGGCCTTTTTTGATAGTAATATTTCCTTACAATCAATGTCATTTTAACCACCTTCACTAAATTTTCTACCTCATTTCCAATCACTGCTTGTGTGAAGATGTTTTCCTTAAAATCTGATGAGTAAAAAAAAATATCACCATTTTTCCATAACTTATTGCCTTAGTCTTTAGAGGTTAATCACTGTCAGGACTGACTCTCAATCATACTTAGAACATCTTTTATCCTAGGCCCTAATTGCCCTGAACAATTTCGACCTTTACTGGTTCGATCCATACTTTCTCGTGGTTTAACACGTGCCCCACTTGGCATCATTATAATTACGTCATATTTCCTTTATCAACATTTTTATTCTTGAGAATTTTGAATATTACCTTTCTCCTTGTAAAACCTCTAAGGTTATCCTCGAATCGTTCCTCCTATATTCCCTAGATACAGGGCATATCAAGATACCATTTACTAATACCAGAATCATTGTCTATATACTTCTGAAAAAATTTCTCCACTGATCCTTAAAGGTTATTATTACCTTAATCCTTTCCAATTCATACTGTCAAAACTCATACTATCCCTATTAAGGGTGAAATGCCAACCTTTATGCATTCCCCTAGGATTCATTTTAAGTTACCGATGTTCTATCCTTAATTCCACCTTTAAAAAGGTACATGCATCCTTCCATGGATAAATCAAGTCATATATCCCTGATAAGGGTGTCTTATTCAATCATTCCCACCTCGATAGTATATGCCTAATTTCACAATAACATCTGTATTCAAAATGAGGTCAATCAATTATGGCCTCCAAAAGATAACAACAGTTATCCGCTTTTCTTGCCTAATTTGGTAACGATAACAAGGATGTTCTGGAAGATATTGGTCGTGTTCAACGTGAACTTCTTCTTAATAATTCCTTATTGACTTTTGTTGTTTATCTCAACAGTCACCTCAATGTTGGGATATCTTTCATATCTGGCGTCTCCCTTTTGGGGTATCATGCCACCGGTCTTACACTTCACCTTCTTGAAGGTCACTTCCTTCATTCAATTTTCTTAATTTCTTACTTTCTTGTCTCCTCAGTCTATCCGCGTCTCATTATTTATCCTTCGAATTATCTCAAGGTTTCCTTGAATCTTCCCAACATACAGGGGATAAAATATATGTATCTCTTATGCCCTCAACCATCAATTTTAACTCATGGTGAATCACCCTCATCCTGACGATTACATACTCTTCTATTTCTATTGCTACGAGTCTTTAGGGTTCCTCATACCCAACTCCCTTATCATTCCTCAAACTCTATTGCCGTTATATTCCTTTCCACTTCAATTTCTTTTTATTTTCCTTTCTCTTATCATTATTTCATGAACCAACACAACATAAGCATTGATTTCAAACATCCCGTCATTCTGGATTCGTGTCCTCAGAACGAATCTTGACAACTTTTACATCTTAGATTCATAATTCATCATACTCGTCTGCCTTTGTTCTGGCTCTATAGCTTTTACACTATCCCCATAACCTTGGGAAGTACTTTCCTGAAAATAATTGACTGAACTTAAATCAGTTTATTATAATCTCTTGCTCCGTGCCTTCCTTGGTCTTTCACCAGCGGGTGGTCTCCCTCTTAGGAGGGTAAGTGACAAAAACAGTCTTTTGTGGTTCGTCAATCATTTAGAATCTCAAATGATTCCTATATTTCCTTTAGCCAGGCTCTGGCCTCAACTGGGTCAACTTGTTCCTTGGAACACTGAGAGCTTAGCGATTTAAAGGTCCTGAAAGAATTTCCCACTACATTGTTTCCCTCAAGGTGGTGGTTGGGAAATAAAGTATAAGTTCTGTTTAGACAGGTCCATGAATTTCCGTATAGGAGTACCGTCTCGGGTCCTCTTACCTCGCTCGACTTCTGTTTTCTTAGTCTAAATATTTCTTCCTACTCCCCATAATTGGGGTCATCTTTTAATTTGAAATCCTCATTTTTCACTTTATTATATTCTGGGTTCCTTATATCTTAATTGCGACCTCCCTGATTATCATATTCAAGGTTTGACCCTAATCTTATTCCTTGTGGGGGTATATTACTTGGAATTTTTTTGAGAATCTCTGGATATTTGTCTTACTTACTTTGCTTAAGTCTTTCCCTCGTTTAGTCCTTACACGATTGCAAATTATGAATTCTTAAGTTCGATAAACTTTATGACACTCTCTTAAGTGTTAATAGAGCAATTAACAATGTGATCTTATCACAACAACTCATCTGAACTGAATTTAACGAATATATACATAACCATTTGTTCGAGGGTACAACAACTGAACATATTAAAGAGAATTACATCATTTAATCTGATCGCTTATAACCCAAAAGTACTACCATAGATAATCATCTAGTCATTAAAATTAATCATTCATAACTTAGGCTAATCCTCCAAAAGTGGTGCTACATGAAACCCTTATCTGATTGCTCTGGCTCTGCACACTACCATGGATCAAGAAATGCGAGCACGCACGATATCCCTAACCTGCTCCATTAAAGCGGTGATGAGGTCTAGGATAGTTGCAAGTAGAGCTGGATTAATCTGACCCTCAAGATGGCCTCTAGCTGTAACACGGGTGGTAGCCTCAATCCTTTCCATGCTATGAGCTAATCCCGCCGGAAGTACCCCGCCCTCAATCCTTGGCGCAGTAAGTCGATCCAATAGATCACTCCTAACATTACGGGCCTCGGACATGCCACCCAAATTCATATGATAATTGGCGATAAGAGAAGCCTGAGTGGTAGCATCTAGCAGTCCATGGGGTGCAGGTGGTGCAGACCTAGGAGATCCAAATGGATAACCAAGCATGGTATCAGGTGACAATGGTGCAGGAGATAAAGGTGGCATTTCCTCAGTAGGTGCTGGGCTCTGTACCGGGGATGGAACAGGAATTGGTGGAACCTCATGGATGTCTACAGGAACCTCTGGAAGAGGGTCTGATACTGGTATAATTGGGGTTGTGGAAGGCCCCACTCCTTCTGCCCTCATTAACCTTTGTGCCCTTGGTAACTCTTCATCCTCTAGTGCCACCCTCGCGGCCATTCTTGCTCTGGTAGTCGCCCTGACTACGGTCATCAATTCCTCAGGCGGTCCTCTCTTCATTCTCATCAGGATCCTCCATGAGATCCTCCTCAGCCAAAATCCTTTCCGGAATAACATCCTCAACCGCAACATTCTCAATATGAATCTCATCCGGTCCCTCATTAGGGTACTCCATCGGATTCACAATTTGATCTCCAACTTGTAATAAAACATCCTCACGATGATGCTCCTGAACCTCAGGGTTCGGTGCCCCGCTGCCCTATACGAGAATGAACTATGTTACTATCACGATATTTATAAGGGTTCCCGTAAGGGTTTTAACTGTCAGTACTACGTTAGGTATCCCGAATATGAACTTGGCAAGAGTTCTTATTATCTTAGTGAACTTACTATCTTAACGTCACATCATCTCTGAGGTTTATAACGCTTAGTTCTGATACCACTTCTGTAACACCCCCAAATCCGGGGTCGGGGATCCGGGTTGTCACGAGTTCCATTTCCCTTAATAACACCCAATCTTAATAAATAATCAACTACTCTGTACTGTGACCCCACAATAAACATGCACACCACAAGTTATAGTCTCAGAGATGAACACTCAAAAATAACACAAGTCCTTATATTCCACAATTATAAACCGTTACACCTTAAAAGGGTTCTGAATAAATTTACATTTCTCTACCATTATTACAACTCATAATATACATAATTCTGGTACATCATTAGTTGAAAACTTAGCCTATTGGTAATTTCTACCTCAGCTACAGCGGCCTCAACGCTTCCAGAAAGTTGTGGAACGTTTCCTATCCGCATTGCGAATTGGGAGCTTGGTCCTGTTCATCTTGTCTAGCTGATATTGTGTGATGAAAGAAGAAAGCAAGGGTGAGCAACAAGCCCACCAAAATAATATGTATAATGATTTACAATATATGAGCATTCTCATAATACTCATGAAAGACTTGGTCAAGAAGAAATGAACCAAGTTTGATATCTTAATGCGACGAAGTCGCAAAATATTCAGTATATATACTTATATACTTTTCATAATCTTTGAAGTCCTCTTCCATGCCTAATATACACAGAGTTCCAGTTTATAACTGTATAAAAATATCGTTGCAAGGTGATCTCATATATCTAACCTTGTCTCAACGTTTTTGTGAAAATCTTTGTCATACATAAGATAATCATTAACCAGATATAAGTTGAAAATATGAAGTTACAAGATACCCCAATATACTTATATCTTTTCCAAATATTACTTAAACTACCACCGTTCAAGGTATAATGAGCTTTCAACAGTTCATCACATAGATGAGACTACAAGACAAGATTTGAATAGATTAAATCTTTGAAGTATTATTGAATGAAATGAAGTTATGATATACTTCATTAAGTCCCGATATATATATCCACATATATATCTCTTTATACATTTCCTGAAAACCTCTGTCATGTAAAGTATGAACAGAGTTTGTAACATCCAATGAATTTTTGGAAAGGAAACGAATTGTGGCATAAACCCAGTATCTTGCTGATCAGTCAAAGATACCAATAAGTAACCTTTTTTACTAGTAGATGGACGAATTCCCCACTGGTCATCACCCTGGTCGCAATAGGACCTTATGCTGGACTGCCACTCAGCCACTTATACATTTGATGGACTCCCACTGAGCCACTTACACTATCATGGACGCCCAGTGAGCCCATGTTGCTTATGCCGACTCGATAGATGGACTTACTTCCCGAACGTTGGGTAAGTAATCAATTCATTTACCAAAACTGCAACCTTGTTGCGAATATAAAATACACCATAGAGCCGGATCCCTCAGGTTTTGAGCGAGTAATAACCCCAAAATTTTGGACTTTTTGTAACCCTTATGAATAGTGATTTTGCTGATTATGCTGAATAAGAAAACTTTTCATGCCACACTTTGTAGAGGTTCTTTTATTGTTATTCTGAGATCTTATTAGTACTCTATATGGTATATAAGTGTATGTAAAGATCGTCATAATCCAAATTCAAACACTTTGATTTTTCCCGAAAATCCACCAGTTACCGAAAGAATTGAGTATAAGGTAACAGGATAAAAAGGATTTAAATTCAAGGATTATAAGAGAGGATCATAAAAGGAATATAATGTATTGAGAAAGGTTAAGCGAACCCAAGTAATAAGATCCCGGGTATGATCCCTCAAACGATAAATGAAAACGAAAGTTAAGCGAACCGTATAACAGATCAGCGATCATTAGCCAAGTAATTAGGAGTTAACCAAAGAGGTTAGTGATGATGATGTCATCACACCAACAAGAAGAAGACAAGTGTGGGAAGATGACATAAGAGGATGACATAAGCATGACACAATGGGAAGAAATTGTTGGTTGATTATAAGCCACACAAATTTTACCATGGTAAAAGGTTAATTAACAACAAAAACAAAGCAACCAAGCAAACACATTCATTTCTCTTCACCCCATCTCCTTGCTCACGGTTTTTTGAAGAAAAACAAGAAGAAAAATTTCCAAACCCAAGCTCCACTCAATCATAATTCAAGAGGTTTGTTTCTTTGGATCCTATATTTCATAACTAAGAAGAGCAAGTAGTTTGAGTGCTTGAATTAAAGGTTTTCTATCTCAAACAAATCATTTTAGTTTAGGGTGAATAGTAACTTTCAAGAACAAATTTTTGATTCTTGATTTTATTTGTAAGGTCAAGGTAGCTTAAGCATAGATAAAGGCTTCCATGGGCATTCCAAGGATCTTTAATGGATTAAAATCTTCAAGGAAGGTATAAAACTTCAAAAACTAGTTTTACTTTGAATATTTAGGAGTGGTTTTGATTAATATAGTTCATGAGAAGCATGATGCTTGTGTGTTTAAAGTTTGGTTGGGTTTGTAGCAATTTGGATGATTGAATCTTGTTTATAGTTAATGAAACTTAAGTATAAGCTTTTAGTTCATGATTGAGAGTAGTATAAATTGGAAATCTTGAGATGTTGGGGCTGTTGTAGTAGAGTATGGATGGAGTTTGGTTGTAGTAATGATTGTGGGATTGATTATGGATTGATTTGGAGTTGTACAAATTTGGTAATCGCGTAAACATAGCCGTCGTAATGCCCGATTTACCTTAGACTCCTTTTGTTCTCAACATCAGGACCCGTGAACTCACTTTTAGTTTTGACCATTGCCATGATTTGATAGTTCATGTTACGAGCTTCGTTTTGATATGTGGTTCGCTTAAATCCGATGTACGGTTTAGGAGAAACGACCGTTTTAAGTAACGGTGTTTCGCGAACGAACCATTACCCCTCATCTTACCTTGAAACCTTGGTTAAGGCTCTTCAATGACTAATTGGAGTATGAAACAATTATGTAAAGTGTATTAGGCAGTTGGTAGAGTACTCACGAAAGAATCGCCTTAAAATGCTTAATGTTTAATTTATTAAAAATGGTGGAGCCGAGGGTACTCGAGCGACTTAAGTGAATCGTTAAGGGTATAAGCGACCATAAGAGAACGTTGGAGTCTAATTGGTTAAAGTCTAGATTCTTAAGCGACTTTGATTTAATTCCGACTTATGTTGTTGTTCATAGGTTATCGGACCCACTCTAAGCTTAAGTCTAACCGGGAACACTCAGGCAAGTTTTCTACCCGTTATACTGTTGTTGTGATGTAAATATATGTATATGCATTATCTTGTGATAAGTGCATGATTGTTATTAGCAAATTTTGCGATATATTGGAGCATGCTGATATGGTATATATGCATGTCTGTTTCGTAATCCTTATATCTAATTGTTGATTCAAATGCTTATAAGTTGCATAATACCTATGCTAGAGATAAGCAGTAGTTGCGTATACCCTTAGTATAGGGGACCCAAAGGTGAACATTTTCTAAACAGGGATTCGATGTTCCCCGAGTATATTATATATATATTTATATATATATAGATATAGTTTTCAAAACTATTAATCGAATAAGGTTTATTCGATAACTTTATTTTAAATAATGAATATTAGATAAATATTCATTCGAGGACTTATGACTCTGTTTATTTTATTTAATGAATAATATTAGTTGAATATTCATTCGAGGACTTATGACTCCGTTTATTTTATTTAATGAATATTATTTTGAATATTCATTCATGGACTTATGACCCCGCTTATTTATTAAATAATATTCTTTATTTTATTAAAGAATAATGTTTCGATAATCAAACTTATTTTCGATTATTCAAATAAAGATCGTACTTTCGTATATGTATATCTTTGGTTATTTGTTATTCATTTCAAGTATAAGTTTTAAAAATTCTACTTCAATTATTATTATAAGGATTATCCTTTTGGGAATATTATTTAAATAATAATATTCAGATATTTTCTAATATATCGGGACTGATTTATTTCATTAAATCAGCATTACTCCAAACATTCTTAAAAAATGTTTTCGAGTCTTCAAATTAAATTTTAAAAGTTAGAGCGGATCCCAAAACTCATTTTTATATTTAAGACCTTCCTTTCGAAGGGGATTTAAATACTCGCTCAAAATCTTAGGGATCCGGCTCTGTGGTGTATTTTATATTCGCAACGAGGTTGTTGTTTTGAGAAAACAATTTGATTACTTGCCCAACGTTCGGGAAGTAAGTCCATCTAATTGAGTCGGCATAAGCGACAGGCCGGGGTACGGTCTATGAAGGTGTAAGAGGCTGGGTAACAGTCCATCCACGCGTGAGTGGCCGGGTAACGGTCTAGCGCGAGGTCCTAATGTGGCCAGGGTGATGACCGGCGAGGAATTCATCCATCTACAGTAGAAAATATTACTTATTGGTATCTTTGCCTGATCAGCAAGATATCGGGTTTATGCCAAAATTCTTTTCTTTCCAAATTCATTGGATATTCCAACTCTGTTCATACTTTACATGACAGAGGTTTTCAGGAAATGTATGAGAGATATATATGGATATATATATCGGGACTTAATGAAGTATCTCATAACTTCATTTCATTCAATAATATTTCAAAGATTGAATCTATTCAAGTATTATCTTGTAGTCTCATCTGTGTGATGAACTTTTGAAACTAATTATAACTTGAACGGTGGTAGTTCAAGTAGTATTCGGAAAAGATATAAGTATATGGGAGTATCTTGTAACTTCATCTTTTCAACTTATATCTAGTAAATGATTATCTTATGCATGACAAAGATTTTCAGAAAAACGTTGAGACAAGGTTAGATATATGAGATCACCTTGCAACGATATTTTATACAGTTATAAACTGGAACTCTGTGTATATTATACATGTCAGAGGATTTCAAAGATTTGAGAAGTATATATGTATACTGAATATTTTGTGACTTCGTCGCATTAAAATAACAAACTTGGTTCATTTCTTCTTGACCAAGACTTTCATGAGCACTATGAGAATGCTCATATATTGTTAATTATAATACATATTATTTCGGTGGGCTTGTTGCTCACCCTTGCTTTCTTCTTTCATCACACAAGAACAGATAGACAAGATAAACAGGACAAAGCTCCCAATTTGCAAGTGGATAGGAAACGTTCCGCAGTTTCTTGTAGGCGTTGATGCTGCTGTAGCTGAGGTAGAAATTACCAATAGGCTAGGTTTTCAACTTCTGATGTACCAGACTTATGTATCTATATGAATTGTAATAATGGCAAACAAATGTAAATTTATTCAGAAACCCTTTTAAGGTGTAACGGTTTATAATTGTGGAATAAAATGACTTGTGTTATTTTTGGTATTCATCTCTGAGACTATAACTTGTGGTGTGTGTGTGTGTGTATATTGTGGGGTCACAGTACGCAGTAGTTGGTTGTTTATTAAAGTTAAGTGTTATTAAGGGAAATGGAACTCGTGACAACCCGGATCCCCGACCCCGAATTTGGGGGTGTTATAATGGAGTCCGGCCGGCGAATCGCCGGAAACGATGACCGGGGGTGCAAAAATGCAGTTTAGCCCCCGGTGTTTTCCTTGGTTTACATATTTAACACCTAGGTTTTAAAAACGTACAAAAATAAGATTTCTGTTTACTTAATTTTAAAAATGATATTTTTATTATTTTAAAAATCAGAATAATTGTGTATTTAATTATTTTAAATTTAGAAAATTATTTTAATTATTTATTTATTCAAAAATAAATTGAAATTATTTTATTAATTAATTTTAAATAGTTTTTAATTATATTAGTTAATCGGTTAATTTATAATTAAATGATTAATTAACTTAATTAATTATTAATTAATTTTAATTGATTTAATTATTAGATTTAATTATCTAAAATTGATTTGAAAATTCCGAAAAATAGTTTCGAGCTTCAAAATATTATTTAAAATTATTTTCAAGGCTCGATAATTATTATAAAACTATTTTAAATTCAGATTCAGGTGTTCGAACCCAATTATTTAATTATAAATTGATTTAGAGTCCCGTTTTAATTCCGAAAAATGTTCAAAAATTCGTATTAAATACCTGGAAAATCATTTTAACGCTGAATCTTCTTTGAAAAATTATTTTGACCAAATACCTTACATGCTATGTGCTACGTGCTACCTGGTTGATGTGTTATATGCCTAAGTAGTTATTGTTTGACTGTTTTAGTCATAACTTTTAATCCGTAAATCGGATTTGGTTAAAACGAAGGGTAAACAAAAGCTTATGACGTCTATGTGACGATTATAATGATATGAGATTGAGTATTGATAGATACTTGTGATGCCTAAAAGAGTCAGCAAGGCATAGAAAGAGAAGAAAAGTGGTTGATGAGTAAAACTATTAGATGAGTACAAGTAAAGTGGAAGTCGTCGATGATATGGCAAGTACCTCTGAACCTTTTTCAAGATATATTACAAATATTTTTGAACTGTTTCATAATATATCGCTATTATTCAAATAACTCCTGTTTTATACTGCTAGCACTTTAAACTATTTAACCTTGAACCCTGATTCTTATTGATCTTGAGCCATAAGCCTTCTTCTTCATAAATCATTGATTGTTAAATTCCCAGATACGATCCAAACACATACGATACTACTCCACAAATACATATCTACCACATACTGATTCTGATATTGAGTTTTTTAACATACCAACCCTTATTCCTTGTTTAACAGAAGACTCATTCTTGGAACCCTTGAACCCTTGGTCTTCTAATTTCTGATTCTTTCCTTGATTGAAAGCCAATCTTTTTGAATTCCTTATTATACCTACATCGTATTGTGAATCACCCTATACTTCAAGATAAATATTGTTTATAATTCAGCTAATTGATTTCATTGGTTATCATTTTGAATTGTTTTAGAATTGGATAGTTTTATAAATATGGACCAGATTCGTGGTCGAACCAAATTCGTGGTCATAGTAGGCCAATGCGTGCCTTGGATCCAGTATATAGAGCAAAGCTGGGAGCCTTGCTCGGGGTTAGTGTGTGACTGATCAGCAGCCTAACCTTGGTTTTTAAAATGAAAAGTGAATGTCCAATTCTAATTATTTCTTATTCAGAAACTTGATTCTTCTGAATCATTTCAATTGGTAATTTTTAACCTCAATTGCTGCTATTATTACTTGCTGAGCTAGTAAGCTCACTCTTGCAATTTTTTTTATATTTTCAACAGTTGAAGAAGAAAGTGTTGGTAACGAGGATTCCCTGTCCAGTGTGCGAGCGAGGGTTTCCGGTTAAATTGGATCGAGCTAGGAGAAGCTTTATAGTGTAGGTGGGTTATGCAAGATTGTAACAACGATATCATTAGCAACTGTAAGTTGAACTAGTTGGGTTTTGGTGCGATGTAATAAAAGTTAAGGTTGTGGCTTGTTTTCATACTTTAACCTGTTACGATCCGTGGTTATGAACAGAAGGTTCAATACATATAATACTTCATATACAAGTTTAAATATTGTGGTGTGTGTTATGAGCCCCAAACTTCTGACCCGGGTTTGGAGGGCGTCACAGGTTGGTATCAGAGCTACTGGTTATAAGTCACTAAAATAAGCCTACATTGTCGAGAATGGATAGAGGGTTAGGATTAGGACTAGGAAATAGAAAAATAGAACATTGAGAGGTTGAGAGAAATCAAATAGTAGGTTTTAGTGGTATTCGTGATGAAATTCGACATCTTGATCTAGCGACGCGATTTTCAGATGGCGGAGATGGAAGATTCTTTTATCCCTGGATCGTTTGATCATTCGGAGCCTTCATTCGGAAGACTATCATTTGATTCACGCCTTTCTCGTTCACCGGTATTCGCCATGACACCTCCTGTTGCGACGGTTGTACCTTTTCACATTATTATCTCATCCCCTGATGCAAGACTATCTATTTGAGAATTTCCCCCACACGCTGATTCTAGTTCTACCGGATATTCAGTCGTATGCGCATCTTTTCTGTCTACTCTACATTATGTTCTATAACATCCGTTCAAAACTCATCTTATGAAGTGACAACACCTAGAAGGATGGATTCAAAAGCTATAACATATGGTGAGTACACAAGGCATTAAGAAATGTTAGAAGAATCTAGAGTGAGGATATGTGTGCTTCGGAAGATAGCCACTACCAGGTTATAGGGAGCTACTAATGAGTATGCCACCCACAATTATCTTGTGGAGTGAGCTAGATGAATCTTTAAAGAAATTTGAGAGGATTGGAAATCGGGAGTTTTCTTGAAATTATATGACAATGATATGATCAAACATGATACGTATAGAAGTAATGTGATATAAATCGACCTTGTGTTATAAAATAAATATGATGATTACCGGATAGATTTGTTATATTTAGTAACCGTAAGAGATGAGGATGGGAATGTTACCAGTATGGAAAACTAGAAGAGAAGTTACGAATAAGATAGTATGCAACTGTAACTGGAGTTTTGTTGACCAATGAAGGCAAAATGGACCCAATAAGGGGTAGAAGATATATGGAAAGGAATGGGCTCTTATCTGATTATTATCCTAATGGGATTCCTTGGGATAGTTGAGGAGAATGACAACCAACTCATATAGTAATGACGACCATGTGTATGATTTTTAAAATTTTAAACCAGTTTTCCAAAGAGATTTTCTTCACAAATTTTTTCTAAAATTCCTTGGAATAAAATAAGTTTTAAAAACTTGGTTGTCCAAATACTACTTGAGTTTCTTGTTTGATTCAGATAATCCAGATGAATACTTGTTTTAGAAATTAGTATGGTTCGTTTAAAAGGAAAGTGGACCCGCTATTACGGAGAAACTGTTTATCCAATTATTGAGACGATTAGAGCACGAGGAGTATGTCGATTCACGAGAAGCTGAGTACGAGCAAAGAAGATTAAGGAAATCTCTAGACCTTCTAAAGGGAGAACGATATTAGCAAAAAAGGCAACAAATTGAACGATTAGCAGCATAAGCGAAATTTGAAGTTATGAGTGTAAATCTCCTAAGATTGCAAATAAAGTCGCTTATGAACGTGGAAGCGTGATGCTAAAGATACAAGACCTAATAAATGAAAAATTATTTTAATGATCGATTCAAGAAAGTATTTCTGAGAACTTTCTAAAATTAATACACGACTCGACATCGGATCTATTGATCGGAAAAGCGTTGAAGCTGTAAACAGATAAAATGCGAATGGCGACCAATGATATCATTCTTTCTTATCATTCTTATAAATCTCAAGTAAAGTATGAACTTCTTTCATGATCAGCTTTATAAGGTGATTGTTGAATCCCTTTCAAATCATTCCTTCTTCAAAACATTGTTTCCTACTTGGGACAAGCAGTGTTATGATGTGTCGATTTGTCGAAATGATAAAAAGTCTGGTGGGACGCTACCTAATCATGTGCTGTGTGCCATATGGTATGAAAGACTGGCCATCTTGAGTACTAATATGGTTGTCTCATTCCTATTCAAATCATTATTCATTCTTTCTTCTTAAATCCTGATTTGTTGATTCATAAATTTCTCCAATTGTTTCCTTGTACTCTTATCCCTTATAGAAAGTTTTCAATCAGAATCATATACACAAATTCCTTCTTGTGTATGGTCTACTCTTTGAATATTTTAAAAAGGAAGCGAAATGAACCCGTGTAGCAGACGGTATTACGTAACAAGTGTGGACAATTGTAAGCCGATGAATGGTGGACATTTACGTGCAGAGAAGAATCATTATACCGATAACGGGATAGTTGTGAGAGCATCAAATAAAAAGCGGAAAATCTATATACATGATACGTTTCGAGTCTGAGATTTTGGCATGAATTGGAGTAATTAGCAAACTGTATGAGGTAAATTAACTAGAGAAACACGAAAGTAAAGTTGCATGTATCAGATGAGGCAAATGATCGATTGGACAATGAAGGCGAATGAAGAAATTCTTAACAATAACCAGATAATCAAGTAATACGTTCTGAAGATGAAGCATACCTTAATCATGTGGGAGATATTTATCATGAAGATTCAAGATCGAAGAAATGCTAGATACGGATAAACTTTAAGTGTTTTCATCAAGGGATGGTTGGGCTTTCCTACTCAAGAAAATGTGTTGTGGTAAAATTTACGCTTGTAGCAGGGTCGGCAAAGAAGGTTCAATATGGAAAGACATAAGGGGAGATGAAGGTATGGTGGTTTGACTGCAATAATTTTTAAGATGTGAAGCTCTAAAACAAAATGAACTCATTCGCAAGATTTTTAGAGTGTTGGTTGAGACCAGGTGTAGGTCACTAGAGGTTGAACAAGTCAATTAATAAGAACAAATGTATATTGCCAAGAATGGACTGAATTGTTAAGTAAAGAGCTTTACTTAAAACATGAAATAGAAGAATTCTCTAGAATAATTTATAATTATACTCAGTATTGAAATTCTGTTATAATTAGAAGATATGAGAAAGGACATGGTATCATCAGAATCGTTCGCTATATTCCTAGGCTGAACTAAAATATGGATTGTGCTGATTAACATTACATGAGATGGTGAAATGGTGATCTTAGAAAATGGTAGTGGATTGGTACACATGAGGATTGATTGTTGGTTCTTTAATTGATTGTTGGTGTCGGCTTGAGTCCGACTGGTAGTCAATAATATAAAGGAGATGCTGCCCAAATTTTCAGAGATTACCCTGTTTTTAAAGATAGAATGTAAACTTTCGTATGTTATTGATATTCCTATGATACTCCAAATAATTGTGATCTTGGTTCTTGAGGGAGGTTGTTACATCCAATCCGACTATATATAATTGGTTTTTGATTTCATTTAGCTAGTCATCACTTGGTACAATTGATCAATTAAGTTAATAGGTTAATTTTATCAATTAATGGTCAGTTAGATGGAAATCGATTCCAATTAGATTAAGTCAAATTTTGATGTGACTTTCAAATTCAAAATCAAAATAATGAGGAATTGGGGAGAAGTAAGCTGGCAGAATTCAGAAACTGTCGCAAATGTATGAGTTTTTGCGCGGGTGAATACGCCTTTCATAATGAACAAGAGAAATAAAAAGTCATTTGTATGGACAAGTGAGGAGCATGTTTTCAGGAGCTAAAGATTTAAGATGAAGCAATGAGAAGAAAGGAAGAAGGGAGATGGAATAAAGCAGAAATTAATAACTACACCAGTATGGATTTCATTAGATAGTCAGGGAGATGTTATCATCTGCAACAAAGTTTTATCAAAGGACATCTTGTTTCTGATAATCATACAATAATGATTTGTCAAGTATTTCTGTTTTGGGATAAAGTGTGAGATACGGTTTTAATTCAGTCTCCGATTGATGTTGATACTTAGGTTGTTGTTAATATCAAAAGTGGTATTAATACAGATGATTGATGTTTACTTCAGAATGGGATGTTGTGAGCATCAAAGTTCGTATTAATCTCTAATTTGATATGACAACAAAATGAGTATTAATGTCAAGAGTTCGGTTTAGGATAAGCTATGAGAATAAAGATAGGAAATGGAAAAAGAAGTGGAATCAAAAAGTGTGATAAAGAAACTTCATAAGATACCAGGAAAATTAAATGTAGTAATAGATGCATTAATCAGAAAGAAAAGACCGAACATGTTGACAGTGTTAGAAGAATTATACAAGGAATTTCAAAAGTTGAAATTTGAAGCCAGAGTTTGCAAGCCTAACAATGCAAAGATGTATAGTATGACTTTTCAGCCAGAATTGTTAGAGAAGGTAAAGAAATGTCAAGGGAAAATAATAGATAAAGATATTAACCGTTAAAAGAAAAATATATATATATATATACTCAAAAAGATGATCAAGGCATTCCCAGATTTTATTTCAGAATTTGGGATTCCACTAGTGACAGAATTGAAGGATGGAACTTTACAAGAAGCTTACAACTCAAGACATTCGGTCCATCCATGAAGTTCCAATATGTATAGAGATTTAGAGGAAAATTATTGGTGGCCAAATATGAAGAAAGAAATGGTGGGATAGATTAGCAAATGTTACACATATCAAGGAGTTAAGGTGAGACATCAAAGACTAGATGAATATATTTCTCCAGGAAACGTCATAGTGATGCCACCTGAGAACCAAAAGTGAGGAAAGCGTTAATTGTATTATTATTAATAGGTTATTTAAACCTGATCATTTTCATTTAGTAATAAACAATTTATCCTATAAGTGGGTTAGTCGCTGCTTGAAGAAATGGTGGTACGTCATCAGATCCAGAAACTAATTGTATATAATCAATATGGGGTGATTTAAAATTTGACGAGAGTGTTCAGAATACGATAAATTATGTCGAACTAGAATGGTATGTACTACTTCTATATGAACGAATATTAAGTAAGGCGGAACTAAAAAGATTGGAATTTAGTTGAACGGCAATAACTCAAGAGATTAAAGCTACTCCGAAGATATGATACGAGACGTAGATGTTAAAGAAGACTCTCTGATAGTATGGCATAAAGAAAGAATAAACGTTATATTTGATTAGATGTCAAGTAAAACATTGTAGTCAGTTTCGTATGAGAACCCCTTAGAACCAAATAAATGATAATATAGGTTAAAAGTATATTGGTGATGCCTCCAGGTTAATGTACTTTCTTTATAATGGTAAGAGATCTTTGCTCGATAAACATCCTCGATTGTACTTCAAGGAAAATAATATATGGTGATAATTTTGTGCGTCAGTCATATTTAATTGAGACTTTCTTGTTAATTCCTAACTCTGGAATAATCTCGAGAACGTTAGAAATCGAATACGCCATGGCTCCCGTATATCAATTGTAGATGGATGAGAAGATTAAAAGAACGATTAAAGTGCTTCAAATGCGATTGGAAACGATTATGATTTAAGTTAACAGAATAGAAAAATATGTGGGAATGGGGTTCAATAACCAGTAGCTATTACAAACGTTCATGAGCACGAATTACTAGAATTACGAAGAAAGGATAATTAGTAAGAATTACGCTAGTCTTTTTGAGACAGTAAAATAGTCAGGATAAGTGTAAGTAAGTTGGCTTCACCACCACACTTTTAGCAGATTCATAAGGTATCTATACGTGTACACTCAGGAAGAATAATTTAGCTCCATTATATATAAAATGGAGACTTGGGTTGAATTATATGAGCATCAGATGGATTATGATGCCAATAAGAGGCTGTTAAGTAGTGAGTGATGCTGCGAGAAAAAGTTAATGAAAAGTTATAGGGTTGAAAGATCAACCTGAGAAAATAAAAGTGAGATACTTGAATATATCATTATCTGATCCTTAATATGATTATGGGGACATAATCCTTTTAAGGAAGGAAGGATGTGTTGGGAACCACGGACTTAGGGTGTTACTACGTTTTACGATAAAGATTACGAAAAGAGGATTACCTTGTTAATGGTTGATTCCACGCTCTTCTATTGTATTCCCAAATTCCCTTGAGCGAAGTGTGGCCTCCGTCTTCTCAAGTTATCCTCTCTTCTTGCTCCTTGGTGGCTACAATATGTTTTCACACAATTGCCAAGCAAGAAGAGAATAAGAATATATATAGGCTACAATAGGGACCATGGATAATTAGGTTGGACCTTCTAATTACATCTTGAGCCTAGCCCAATGTAATTAAATATTAATTCAATCCACTAAAGAATTAATATTTGCACTACCTTTCCTAATACCGTAATTTAATTAATTCGGTTCCAATATTATTTGCTTATTAAATTCCCCATGTTTAAAATATCATATGTCCATTAATTAAATGAATTACTGATAATTTATTTAATTAATATCTTTTATCCTTGATCATCCACTCAACCGTTATTTAATTATGTCAGAATAAATTCCACCTGCAGGGTTTCACATAATTAAATCTTTTTGAGCTTTCAAGGGGAAATCATTAACCCGAATATTATCAGGACATGGATTCCTTCAATAAATAATATCCACCATGTATATAATTCCATCACCCAAAATATAATGATATAATTCAAAAGAATTATTTCATATATAAATCAAAGCATGTAAATAATATACACGTGTCAATTACTATTTCCGGATTAAGAACCTAAGCATTAATAATAACATAGAATCTTAGTTCTCCTTCTTAATCAGTATTAAGGGAACAATTCTAAATTTGATCCTGTTCAATATACACAAAGTATATTAGCATTATTTATTAGTCAATATAAACTAATCTAAATAATACTACAGCCATACCAGTGGATTGTCCAACACCACCTGTGTTGTGAACCTTATTATATTATATAACTGTATTTAACAATCTAATATTCTGTATCCCATTTGATACTAGATTGTTCACAATATATAATATTAGACAACATGTAAACATTCAAATGATTCTCAAATAAACTGGCCAGAAATAAATGTACATACTTCAAATAAATATTTTCAGTATACACTAACAATCTCCCACTTATACTCAAAATATTCTATATGTACATCAGTGTTTATTTAATCCACTATTACATAAATATCTATGTATCCATCCATCTGACTCCTATCGCTTCCACATGCTTGTCAAAAACCTTGGTCGGCAAGCTCTTTGTGAAAGGATCTACTCGGTTGTCTTCTGATGATATCTGAGCCACAACTATATCCCCTCGCTTTACGATTCCTCGTACGAGATGATACTTACGTTCAATATGTTTAGCTGCTTTGTGGTCTCGCGGTTCCTTTGAATTTGCCACAGCACCAGTGTTATCACAATACACCGTCAAGCTCCTAGGAAAATTAGGTACCACAACTAAGTCCAAAAGGAAGTTCCTGAACCATACAGCCTCCTTGGTAGCCTCAGAGGCCGCCACGTACTCGGCCTCCATGGTGGAGTCTGCAATGCATTTCTGCTTTACACTCCTTCATATAACGGCTCCACCTCCCAAAGTAAAAACATATCCCGAGGTTGATTTCCTCTTATCCCTATCTGATTGGAAATCTGAATCAGTATATCCCTAAAGGAAATAGATCTGAGGCCTTGTAAATTAACATATACTCCTTAGTCCTTCTCAGGTACTTGAGTATAGTTTTTACTGCACTCCAATGTTCCTGACCTGGGTTCGACTGATATCTACTAACCATGCCTACAGCAAAGCAGATGTCAGGCCTCGTACATAACATAGCATACATTAAGCTTCCACATGCTGAAGCATAAGGAACTGCTTTCATGCTCTCTATATCCTTAGGTGTCGAAGGACACTGCTTCTTAGATAGAGCAACTCCATGCTTAAAAGGTAAAAAACCTTTCTTGGAGTTCTGCATGTTAAAATGAGCTAATACTTCATCAATGTAGGGCTCTTGAGATAAAGCCAACATCCTTTTCTTGCGATCCCTTATAACTTTGATCCCAAGGATGTATGCCGCTTCACCTAAGTCCTTCATGTCAAATTGTTTGAACAACCATGCCTTTACTGATGACAACATCTCAACATTGTTTCCAATGAGTAAAATATCATCTACATATAGTACTAGAAAAACCACTGCATTACATTCACTTCTCTTATACACGCACGATTCGCTTGGACTTTGATCAAATCCATATGACTGGACTGCCTGATCAAAATGAATATTCCAGTCTCTAGAAGTTTGTTTAAGTCCATAAATAGACCTCTTAAGCTTACATACCAGATGCTCTTGGCCTTCCTTAATGAATCCTTTTGGTTACTGCATATAGATGGTTTCTTCAAGACTTCCATTAAGAAAAGCTGTCTTGATATCCATTTGCCAAATCTCATAATCGAGATGAGCTGCTACAGATGAAAGAATACGGATTGACTTAAGCATGACTACCGGTGAAAAGGTTTCCTCACAATCGATACCTTCTTTCTGAGTATACCCTTTCGCAACAAGTCTTGCTTTCCAGGCTTTTACCTTTTTATCTAATCCCCTCTTTTTCTTGTAGATCCACTTACATCCAATAGGTTTTATACCTTTGGGTGGTTCCACGAGCTCCCAGACCTGATTAGAATACATTGATTCTATCTCAGATTCCATCGCCTTTTGCCAAAGATCTGCATCTTTGTCTTGTACTGCCTCTTCGTATGTACGGGGATCTTCATCATGTTTACCAGGGACCAAATTTGAAGACTCTCCCAAAAACATGAATCTATCAGGCTGTTGTACAACCCTCCCACTACGACGAGGCACTGGTGCGGTATTAGTGACAGGTTGTACATTATGTTGTGGTTGTTCTACTTATACTACAGCTTCATGGGTATTATTTGTCCCTCCCACTAGTTCCTCTAAAACGACACTACTCGTGGGTTTGTGATTCATTATATAGTCCTCCTCCAAGAATCTTGCATTGGTGCTAACAATGACATCCCGATTCTTCGGACTATAAAATAAATATACTTTCGTTCCTATGGGGTACCCTACAAACAACCTTACTTCTGTATGAGATTCTAACTTAGTCGCGTTCTTGTTCAGCACATGTGCTGGACAACCCCATATTCGAATATGTCTTAGACTCGGTTTATCCCCGATCCACAATTATAAGGGGGTTTTAGGAACCGACTTATAAGGTACTAAGTTCAGAAGATAAGCTGTTGTCTCTAAGGCATGTCCCCAAAACGACTTGGGTAAATCCGAATAACTCATCATCGATCTAACACTCTCTAAAAGAGTCCGGTTCCTTCTCTCTGCTACACCGTTCTGCTTGGGTGTGCCTGGTGCAGTTAACTGGGATTCTATCCCATTTTCTGATAAATATTCCCTAAATTCTCCAAGCAAGTATTCGCCACCACGATCTGATCGTAGTGACTTGATACTTTTATTAAGTCGCTTCTCCGTTTTAGCTTTGTACTCTTTGAACTTATCAAAGCACTCAGACTTACGGTGCAACAAATAAACGTACCCATATCTAGAATAATCATCAATGAAAGTGACGAAATATTCATAACCACCTCTTGCCTGGATATTCATGGGTCCACATAAATCAGAGTGAACCAATTCTAACAGTTGTTTGGCTCTATTCCCTTTTGCCTTTAAAGGCCTATTAGTCATTTTACCTTCCAAGCAGGATTCACAAACTGGAAATGGCTCCACTGCCAATGAGCTTAAAGGCCCGTCTACTACCAGTCTTTAAATCCTCCTCAAGTTAATATGACCTAATCTCAAGTGCCAAAGATATGTTTGGTTCAAACTAGAAGGTTCCTTTCTTTTAGTAGAGTTAGAAGATGTGTTGTTCAATTCCCTAAATTGCAGTTGCAGTGCAGGTTGACTAGGATTAATTATATACAAATTGTCTTGCAATGTACCATAACATATAATTCGTTTATTCATCATAATAGAAACATTATGATCCAAACAAACATTATAACCATCCAAAGCAAGTTTAGAAACCGAAATTAAATTCCTTCTAAAAGAAGGTACATAAAGACAATTGTTCAAAACCAAAATCCTATCAGAACCAAAAGATAAATGAATAACTCCTATTGCAACTACTGCTACTTTCGTAGCATCTCCCATGAACACGTATATCTCACCATCTCTAAGCATTCTGGATAGTTGGAACCCCTGCATAGAATTACAAACATGATCAGTGGCTCCTGTATCTACACACCAAGTGCTCGTAGATATAGCCGCTATAAATGTTTCTGTAACTAGAGAAAGAGACATACCAGTATTGTTTGTCTTCTTTGGAAGAGGACAATCCTGTTTCCAGTGACCTGACTGTTTGCATCTGAAGCACTTTCCCTTAGGCTTTTTCCCACCACCCTGAACTCCCACTGCCTTCACAGCTTTCTGTGTCTGAGCCTTTTTCTTCTTCTTAATACCTTTCGGCTTAGAGGAAGAACCTTTCTCAGCCACATTCACTTGAACACTCTGCCGAAATAATCCTTCAGCTGCCTGAAGTTCTATCAGCAGTTCCGTGAGACTATACTGCCTCTTGTTCATGTTGTAATTCAAGCGGAACTGCTCAAAACTCTTGGACAAACTCATAAGGATAATGTCAATCTGGGTTTCCCCGTCAAGTTCAGCACCAAGGATCTCTATCTCATTCAGATGCGACATCATCTTGAGAACATAATCCCTTACAGGTGTGCCTTCAGCCATCTGAGTGTTCATTAAAGCTTTCATGGCTACTTGCCTAACAGCCCTATTCTGATCTCCAAATAGTTCCTTGAGATTAAAGAGCATATCTGAAGCAGTGGCCATAGACTGATGCTGATGCTGTAAAACACCCGACATTGCTGACAGAATGTAACATCGCGACATCTCATCAGCCTTTATCCACCGTTTATAATACTCTTTCTCATCTTCAGGAGCATCAGCAGCAGGCTGTTCAGGCTTGGGTTCATAAGTGCAAAACTTGTACTCCTCAGCAGTCAACACAATGTCCAAATTTCGTTTCCATTCAATATAGTTAGGTCCGGTAAGTTTGTTATCCTTAAGTATGGTGAATAGTGGATTAAAGCCCATTTTATCATGAGAATCATGCATAAAAACATCACATAAATAAGGGTGCATTAATTATTAAGATCTAAATTATTAAAATTTAATGCACTAACATCTAAACACCATAAGCTTCTGGTACGCCACGATGTGTGACATGTATACCACCTAATTTTGTTTAAATGTTACTTCGGTCCTATTACTAAACAATATGCCATGTTGGGGTGGACTATATTATTTTTCATAGCTAAGTGTATACCATCATCAAATCTTAAATTATTCGAAATCTATGGAACTTGGTACGCCACGATGGGTGGCGTGTATACCTTCCAATATTCGTAATTTTGCCTTGAATAGAATACTTCAATTCAATATTCATCAATGGTTTGATTTCCAGGTAGTGGAGGAGTCACATCGGTCTCGCTTAAAACCCACAGCCTTACAAGTTCGATGAACCCGTTTTTGATAAAATCGCACCAAATCAGAAATAAAGAAAATCCGTATTTATTCCTTTCAAAATTTATTAATTTAAGAAGTTTGTTCTAGTAATTTCTATAACATTCTAGACACCATAAATTACATGCCACGATGGGTGACGTATATATAATTTATATTCGTCTTTATGTTAAATTGCCTACAACCAATAATGGAGACCATGGGATTTAATTTCATATTAATTCCCTCTCCCACTTAAAATTTTTTTTATTAAAATTGAGGAATTTTAAAATTAAATGGGGCCCTATGTTGTTATGATTATGTCTAATCATGCATTCAAAATACACACATAATTTTAGCAACATATAACATTTAATTAAAGCAATAAATAAAATTTATGTCCATGTCGTCCTAATTAAGTTAAACATGCAATTTTAAAAGAATTACACACATAATTAACGACACACATAATCAATAAATTAAAGTAATAATTAAAATTTAATGGAAAAAATTAAAATAAATTTTCCACTATTATGGCCCTTGAAAAAAAAATCCAGCTCTCAAAAAAAAATCTGCCCCAAGCGCGCCCCGATGCCCCCAGCAGCCCCAGCAGTCCCAGCAGCCCCAGCAGTCCCAGCTGCCGCAGCGGCCCCAGCAGCCCCAGCTGTTGCAGCGGCCCCAGCAGCCTCAGCTGCCGCAACGGCCGCAGCGCGCGCGCGCCTGTTGCTCTTCTGTGAGTTTTATTTTGATTTTGTTCGATCCAAACATCAACAGCAGCCCCTTATAATCGCACAGCGGAACAAAAAACTACCGGAACAATTACAAAAAAATAGATCTAATACAAAACTAATTTTGTAAAATCTATTCTAACACGATCAACCCTCGTGTAAATTACAACCACGATTAAACCACGTGGAAACCAAAACAAAAATTAACCACGATTAAACCACGTGGGATCCAAACACATAATTAAAATATACATGGCCATAATAGTGGATTAACAACCTGCATCAAAATCAATACAAGCAAAATACTATATATAAAATATACATGGCCATAATAGTGGATTAACAACCTACATCAAAATCAATACAAGCAAAACACTATATACACGCATATATAATTACGACATGGATATTATATCATAAAACGTAGAACCCATTACGAGGCTCTTGATACCAATTGTTGGGAACCACGGATTTAGGGTGTTACTACGTTTTACGATAAAGATTACGAAAAGAGGATTACCTTGTTAATGGTTGATTCCACACTCTTCTATTGTATTCCCAAATTCCCTTGAGCGAAGTGTGGCCTCCGTCTTCTCAAGTTATCCTCTCTTCTTGCTCCTTGGTGGCTACAATATGTTTTCACACAATTGTCAAGCAAGAAGAGAATAAGAATATATATTGGCTACAATAGGGACCATGGATAATTAGGTTGGGCCTTCTAATTACATCTTGAGCCTAGCCCAATGTAATTAAATATTAATTCAATAAACTAAAGAATTAATATTTGCACTACCTTTCCTAATACCGTAATTTAATTAATTCGGTTCCAATATTATTTGCTTATTAAATTCCCCATGTTTAAAATATCATATGTCCATTAATTAAATGAATTACTGATAATTTATTTAATTAATATCTTTTATCCTTCATCATCCACTCAACCTTTATTTAATTATGCCAGAATAAATTCCACCTGCAGGGTTTCACATAATTAAATCTTTTTGAGCTTTCAAGGGGACATCATTAACCCGAATATTATCAGGACATGGATTCCTTCAATAAATAATATCCACCATGTATATAATTCCATCACCCAAAATATAATGATATAATTCAAAAGAATTATTTCATATATAAATCAAAGCATGTAAATAATATACACGTGTCAATTACTATTTCCGGATTAAGAACCTAAGCATTAATAATAACATAGAATCTTAGTTCTCCTTCTTAATCAGTATTAAGGGAACAATTCTAAATTTGATCCTGTTCAATATACACAAAGTATACTAGCATTATTTATTAGTCAATATAAACTAATCTAAATAATACTACAGCCATACCAGTGGATTGTCCAACACCACCTGTGTTGTGAACCTTATTATATTATATAACCGTATTTAACAATCTAATATTCTGTATCCCATTTGATACTAGATTATTCACAATATATAATATTAGACAACATGTAAACATTCAAATGATTCTCAAATAAACTGGCCAGAAATAAATGTACATACTTCAAATAAATATTTTCAGTATACACTAACAGGATGTAACATCCGGGATATTGCGTGTAATTATTTTTATTAATAAGTAATTCTTATATGATTATTATGTGATTTTTGGTGAATTATCTGATGATTGGTGTGAATATGTGAATGCTTATATGTGATACAGTATAAGTTTGTTAATTTTATTATGACCAGAATAAAATATAGATAATTATGGTATTTTTCTGGTAATTTTTGGGCTGTTAAATGATTTTATATTGATTTATGAATTTATTAATTCTTTTCTAAATAATTACAAAATTATTTTATAAAGCCGGGAATCATCCGACTTCAACCATTTTTACGTTTTTACAACCCGAAACTCTTCCGAAAACTCCTTCCTAACCTAATCTGGTAATTCCGGACATTTTCCGTGTTTTGACTTTTTCAATCCGGATTACGGTTTGACCCGTGCACGGCCCAACGCAAGATTTTCGATACGATAATCATTTCGGTGAATCAACAAAACCCGTATTCTCAAAGGACGGGATAATATTACGTTATTTTCGTATAAAGTATTTTATCAGAAGCCCGGTTTGGATAATTATCCAGTACGGGTATCAAATCGGATCATTTTTGCAGTTACTTAGCGGCTAAACAACTAATTTAACGATCCAAAAAAATCCAGAACGAACCAATATTCCGTAAATATAAAAAGCATATTTATTATTTCATTTTATTCGTTTATTCATTTACAACCAGTAAAAATATAGTAATTACAGAGAAAAACCCTAAAAACGATACGTTCTTGAAAATCAAACGTACGAACGAAGGCGTTATCGAACTCCGATTCGGGCGTGCAATATATCAAAACGAAGCTCTCAAAATCTTCTTTCTGAATCAACCATTTGTTTTTGCCCAGAAATCAAGGTATTTTTCAGATTTAATTATTTAAATTCGAATTAAAATATGAATTTTTGTTCTTGATATTTTTGATATGATTTGATGGCATAATCGTGTAGATTATTTCTTCTTGGTCATTTTGGTATATCATATGTTGTATTTTGAGCTTCACATCATATAAAAAATTATGTTTGATCTTCGAATTAATCAAATTAGGGTTTATAGCTATGAACAATTGTAATTGGATTTGGGCGTTTCTGTTTGGCGAAATCTGGGTTGAAACAAAGTACACCATCATGTAGATCGTGTAAAAATGGGTTGATTCATATATTTGAATGTATTATTTGATTCTGGAATCGACCTCGCCGGAAAATGAGGCAAACGACGGCGTTGGAGTTTTAATCGACAGTTGCAAACGATTTCAGTCTCTTTTGCCATGATTAATCGAAGATATGGGCTTCTGGAGTTCAGGGGAACAAATCATGTGAATTTAGCATGTTTCTGGGCATTTTCCGGCCACCGAAAAACCTCCATGGCGGCAGCCATGGAGTCCGGCCGGCGAATCGCCGGAAACGATGACCGGGGGTGCAAAAATGCAGTTTAGCCCCCGGTGTTTTCCCTGGTTTACATATTTAACACCTAGGTTTTAAAAACGTACAAAAACAGGATTTCTGTTTACTTAATTTTAAAAATGATATTTTTATTATTTTAAAAATCAGAATAATTGTTTATTTAATTATTTTAAATTCAGAAAATTATTTTAATTATTTATTTATTCAAAAATAAATCAAAATTTATATTTTAATTAATTTTAATTAGTTTTTAATTATTTTAATTAATCGGTTAATTTATAATTAATTGATTAATTAATTTAATTAATTATTAATTAATATATTTGATTTAATAATTAGATTTAATTATCTAAAATTGATTTGAAAATTCTGAAAAATAGTTTCGAGCTTCAAAATATTATTTAAAATTATTTTTAAGGCTCGATAATTATTATAAAATTATTTTAAAGTCAGATTCGGGTGTTCAAACCCTATTATTTAATTATAAATTGATTCAGAGTCCCGTTTTAATTCCGAAAAATGTTCAAAAATTCGTATCAAATACTTGGAAAATTATTTTAACCCCGAATCTTCTTTGAAAAATTATTTTGACCAAATACCTTACATGTTATGTGCTACGTGCTACCTGGTTGAAGTGTTATATGCCTAAGTAGTTATTGTTTGACTGTTTTAGTCATAACTTTTAATCCGTAAATCGAATTTGGGTAAAACGAAGGGTAGACAAAAGCTTATGACGTCTATGTGACGATTATAATGATATGAGATTGAGTATTGATAGATACTTGTGATGCCTAGCAGAGTCAGTAAGGCATAGAAAAAGAAGAAAAGTGGTTGATGAGTAAAACTGTTAGATGAGTACAAGTAAAGTGGAAGTCGTCGATGATAAGGCAAGTACCTCTAAACCTTTTTCAAGATATATTGTAAATATTTTCGAACTGTTTCATAATATGTCGCTATTATTCAAATAACTCATGTTTTATACTGCAAGCACTTTAAACTATTTAACCTTGACCCCTGATTTTTATTGATCCTGAGCCATAAGCCTTATTCTTCATAAACTATTGATTGTTAAATTCCCAGATACGATCCAAACACATACGATACTACTCCACAAATACATATCTACCACATACTGATTTTGATATTGAGTTTCTTAACATACCAACCCTTATTCCTTGTTTAACTGAAGACCCATTCTTGGAACCCTTGAACCCTTGGTCTTCTACTTTCTGATTCTTTCCTTGATTGAAAGCCAATCTTTTTGAATTCCTTGTTATACCTACATGGTATTGTGAATCACCCTATGCTTCAAGAAAAATATTGTTTATAATTCAGCTTATTAATTTCATTGGTTATCATTTTGAATTGTTTTAGAATTGGATAGTTTTATAAATATGGACCAGATTCATGGTCGAACCAGATTCATGGTCATAGTAGGCCAATGCGTGCCTTGGATCTAGTATATAGAGCAAAGCTGGGAGCCTTGCTCGGGGTTAGTGTGTAACTGATCAGCAGCCTAACCTTGGTTTTTAAAATGAAAAGTGAATGTCCAATTCTAATCATTTCTTATTCAGAAACTTGATTCTTCTGAATCATTTCAATTGGTAATTGTTTAACCTCAATTGCTGTTATTATTACTGGCTGAGCTAGTAAGTCACTCTTGCAATTTTTTTATGTTTTCAACAGTTGAAGAAGAAAGTGTTGGTAACGAGGATTCTCTGTCCACTGTGCGAGAGAGGGTTTCCGGTTAAATTGGATCAAGCTAGAAGAAGCTTTATAGTGTAGGTGGGTTATGCAAGATTGTAACACCGATATCATTAGCAACTGTAAGTTGAACTAGTTGGGTTTTGGTGCGATGTAATAAAAGTTGGGTTTTGGTGCGATGTAATAAAAGTTAAGGTTGTGGCTTGTTTTCATACTTTAACCTGTTGCGATCCGTGGTTATGTACAGAAGGGTCAATGCATATAATACTTCATATACAAGTTTAAATATTATGATGTGTGTTGCGAGCCCCAAACTTCTGACCCGGGTTTAGAGGGCATCACAAATATTGGTAAGACAATTTATATGGTGCAACCAGAAAATTTTGTCACTGGAGATCCAAAGACTATGGTCTCAGGCAGACTTCTCGTGAATGGTAACACAAATTTTATAATGTTATCAGATAATATGGTTTCAAAGTGAACTTGGTGGAACAAATTGTGTATATCACAAGTTCTGTGAGAGTACATTTATTTTTCTTCTCTTATACGTTGATGACATTTTACTTGCTACTAACGATATAGGCTTATTGCACGATACCAAGAAATTTCTCACTAGTCAATTTGACATGAAGGACCTTGGTAACGCCTCTTTTATATTAGAAATTCAAATACATCGAGATCGCTCTGGAGTTATTCTTGGATTGTTAAAAAGGAGCTATATCAAAAAGATCCTGGAAAGATATGGCATGAAAGATTGTGCAACAATAGATACACCCGTGTCTAAGGGAGACAAATTTAGTCTCAAATAATGTTCTAAAAATAAACTCCAGATAAGGAAAATGCAAAGGATACTATATGTATCGGCAGTGGGAAGCCTAATGTATGCTCAAGCTTATACTCGTCTTGACATAGCATTCACTGTTGGAATATTGGGAAGATATTTGAGTAATCCGGGAATGGAAAAATAAAAAGCAGTGAAACGAGTCTTAAGGTATTTGAAGATAACAAAAGACTATATGCTCATATACAGAAATTGAGATCGTCTAGAAATTATTGGATATTCAGATTTTGACTTTGGAGGATGCAAAGATGAAAGAAATCTACTTCGGGCTATGTTTATCTAATGGCTGGTGGAGCGATTTCATGGAGGTCTATCAAACAGACGCTCATAGCTTCATCCACCATGGTTGCAGAATATATAACATATTTTGTGGCATCCAATCAAGCTTTATGGCTGCGAAACTTTGTCACTAGTTTTCATATCCTCGATGGTGTTGAAAGACCATTAAAGATAATTTTGTGATATTAAATCAGCAGTGGAGTATTCTAATAACAATAGGAGCACTACTGAAGCAAAATATATAGATATTAAGTTCCTAGTTGTTAAAGAAAAAATTCCGAGTGGACAAATTTTGATAGAATACATTGGGACCAACTCCATGATTGCGTATCCGCTCACTAAAGCGTTAACACCTAAGGTTTTTCATGAGCATACTACTCAAATGGGTGTTACCTTATGTGATACTTTGTTTTAGTGGGAGTTTGTATTTTGGTGTTTTATGTAATAAACAATAAGTTATTTATATTTTGCAGAATATAGTTGATGGAAATTTATTAAGTGTCACTCTACTTTTGTTCAATTTTCTTATTATGGTTTAAGATTGAGTTGAGAAAATTGGAATCAATCTTGTTACAGATTGACTAAGGACTAGTTGGAAATAGACATTATATAGATCACATTCTATGTAATTTCCATGTCACTTATACATGCATTGTTACATGTCGTTGAATATTTTTGTGTAGTGACCACGGAAGGTTTAGTCACATAAAATTTATGACAAATGCCTCCAGAATATCATGCATATATAGTAGATGTACCGATTTTTTTGGTAAAATCTAAGGACGATAAATAACATAAATGGCACACTAAAGTTTTGTATAATTTATTATGGATTTAGATGAAGCCCAAGCGGAAGATTGTTATTATTATCTTAATAATAATTATTTTATGGGATGCATCTAAATATATCAATTACATTAGCCATTTATTTTATTGGGTCAAATTAAGTGATCAAATAAGAAACCCAATTAGATTTTAATTTGTTGTATGAAACTAATAAGTGGATACCCAATACCAGACCCAATTAAATTATAATGAGAGATTTAATTAGGTGGTATATTAAAAGAGTTATAGTCCTCAATATATCAAGTACATTACACGACTTATCTTCAACTTATCAGAGAGAGAGAGCTATTGATAAATCCTAATGAGTACTTGGTTGAATAAAACAATAATCAAGAACTTTATAGAGATTCAGATACCGTCACAATTATCACCTTATGAATCAGGTACGCTTCCGCCTTCAGTCCAATCTCGATAATTAGATATGATGATAATGATCCTTGTCTATATTTTAGAGAATTATGTAATTATAAAATTGTTAGATTCTATCAGAAATGACCTTTAGAGAGCTAGTAGCTGTCACAGGATAGCGGCATAGACTGAACAAAGGACTTTTCTTGTAATGTGCATGGTTATAAATATAAATGTTATGCTAATGGAAGCCGGAGATCAAGAGGCAGGGTCGGCTCAAGAAATTTTGAGGCTCTAGGCGAATCTCAAAATGAGGCCTATTTTTATAAAATTATATATTATTTGATAATATTTTTTTTATCAAATTTAAGCAAACAAAGTAATATCATCTTAAACACACTGCTACATAAAAAAGTAAAAAATATTACACAAGATCCACTTGTTATTAACACCATGTCTTTTCTTCAAAATGTTAGTTCTCCCATATTTCACCAATCTTCACACACAGTAACTAGCAGGGGGCAGCATAAATTGT
The DNA here is from genome assembly GCF_009905375.1 of Apium graveolens. Lineage (NCBI taxonomy): Eukaryota > Viridiplantae > Streptophyta > Magnoliopsida > Apiales > Apiaceae > Apium > Apium graveolens. The sequence continues at coordinate 110,261,077 of NC_133649.1, read as the reverse complement.
GTCTACCTTCACTATTTATGGCACAAATTTAACTCTTCCCACTTTATCTTCTTTCTTTTCAAACTGCAAAAATAATTTAAAAACAAGAAAGCAAAAGGCACGAATAAAATATAACAATTCACATAAAATTTATTGTTGTGGAATAAAAACTAGAGCACGTTACTATTTAATGCTAGGGTTTGTGAGCTTCGATCTTTAATGGTTGTTCTTGCTTTTGAGACTATCGGTCCTTGCAAGATGCCTACGTATCTCTGTGTAGTAGAGAATCAAGCCAAAAATGTAGTTCTAGGTTGAAGGGTAGAGCCCTTTATATAGAGGTGAGTCTAGGGTTAGACTTGTATTGGGAGACTTTGTGGACAAATCTCAAACTTAGATGGTGATTAGGAGTCCTACAAGGGAAGGAACTTCAGAACCTTCTGTGTAGGCCTTTGAGTCCATTTAGGACACCTGTCTCTTCTCTTCCAGCCGTGTTGGAACTAGCCCATGAAAAACTTGTGTTCGTGGACCTTGACGACCTCTACTAGTGGGCCTTTCCTACATAGACCGTCTTGAGTCTGCTACGAGTTCGGACCAGACAGGTATGTATTATACTTATGACAAGAAGCCCAAGTGTAATTACTGTGACATTTAATGTGTCTTTAAGATGTATTTTCTATCCACATCATTTTCCCCCAACTTTCGAGAATACTGCTCGAGTTTTCGTGGAAGTTATGATGGTCTTTTTGTGATTCGGGGTACTTTTGGCCCTACTTGGGTATCGGCCCTTCGTGGGTATCGGCCCTTCCTGGGTATCGACCCTTCATAGGTATCGCCATTTTATCATATAATGTGGAGCGGCCTACACATTTATAATAACTTATTAGTATGAGTATACACACTTAAGGCCTTTGTACAGGCTATTTGAATAGTTTTTAACACTAAACGGTCCTAATCAGGACTAAAAAGTGAGCATTTATCATCCCTTAATCTTCGTCAAGATTAATTATAGGGTGAAAACTACTGACTGGCCCTAATCAGGGCTAATCGGCCCTAATCAAGGCTAATTTCCATGTACAAGCTGCTAACTACGCTTAAAAGAGCCTAATTTTAAGCTAGAACGTACTAATTGGCCTTAATCGAGGCTAATTTTCCCTAATCAGGGCTAATTAGGACTAATCAGCATGCATAAGATGCTAATTAATCCTAATTCACACTAATTATAAGAGTGAATATGTTAAAAGGCCCTAATCTAGGCTAATTTTATCACACAAGTTGCTAATTCCCCTTGATTTAGGTTAATTATGCTTAATATACACTAATCGGCCCTAATCTGGGCTATTTTTCACTAATCGGCCCTAATCTGGGCTTAATCTAAAAATCCTGAAAATTTAAAAATTTTCAACATTTTCTGATTTTTTCCATTTTTCCCAAAATTTTTGAAAATTTTCACAGGGGGGTCACCAGGGCTGAGCAGAACCTTCTGCTGTAGAAGTCTCTGCTCGGCCACATGCCCTTGCATGTGGGCTGCTCGGCCTAGGGAGGTCGGCCACCTCCTGGTCGGCCTGGAGCAGGCCCTCCTACTCCGTGCTGACCAGGGGTGTTTGCTCCAAATTTTTTTAGAAACTCTTACTCAGAGTCAAGTCTTCGACATACTTTTCCATGCCCTTCTTGCGCTTGGTTGTCCATGGAATTAATCACATGGTTTCCCTTGAGTTACTCATGGATCTACTACGGCTGTTTCAGTGAACGTTCTGTACTCATTCTTTTGAGCATGTTGTACTCGTTCTATTGAACTTGTTCTATTGAAAGTCTTATACTTCATTGAACTTGTCCAAACTTCCTTTGTAGGATATTCTATACTCCAACGAACTTGTTCTTGTGGATGATCTAGTCTTCACGAAACTTAGTTCTGCTGAGAGTTATCCTTTCCGAGAAATTTCCAAAGGACCTCTCAAGAGGGCCTCCGAAACAACTTTTGAAGGCCTCAGGGCTCTCCTAAAGGAGCCTCTGGTCGGCCAAAAGGCTTCAATTTATTGGCTGGTCAGCCAGGGCCACTATGGAGGCAAATTATGGCTGTCTTGGCTCTGCTATGGAGGATCCTGGTTGGCCAAAAGGCCCCAATTTATGGGCTAGTCGGTCGGGAGCTCTGCTACCAAGGCTCTTGGTCGGCCATATAGCCCCCAATTATTGGTTGGTCGGCCAAGAGTGGTCTTAATGGACTTTGAGGCCCTCCAGGCTGTCCTACAGAAGCTTCTGGTCGGCCATATGGCCTCCAATTATTGGCTGGTCGGCTTAGAGTAGTCTTAATAGACTTTGAGGCCCTCTGGGCTGTCCTACAGAGGCTCCTGGTCAACCATACAGCCTCCAATTTGTGGGTTGGTCGGCCGGGAGCGGTCTTAATGGACTTTGAGGCTCTCTGGGCTGTCCTACAGAGGCTCCTCGTCGACCATATGGCCTCCAATTGTTGGCTGGTCGGCCGGGAGTGGTCTTAATGGACCTTGGGAGCCTCCTGCAGGGTAATCTGATCCGTCATGAGGAGAACGGTCTGTCCCAGTGCTCGTGAGCACGCTGGCCTTCATGAAATTATTTAGCTGAAAAGCTAATCTTGTTTCAACTTCTATAAGTTTTGCTAACCATGGTGATTAGTGTAATCAATCCTCTGTTAAGACCAACGACTTGTGTTTAGCCTCAAGCAGGCTTTTCTGATCCTTTTCTAGTGAAGATTCTGTTCTTCATGAATCTTGTTTTTGTGGACGTCCTAGTCTTCACGAAATTTGTTCTCATGGACTCTTTATCCTTCGCGAAACTTGTTCTAGTTAGGCGCCTACTTTTTCAAGAATTCTCAAGGAATTTCAGAGGAGTTTCACCCGAAAACCTTCAGGAGGGTCTGGATCAAACCTACAGGGATTCATGGTCGGCTATAAGGCCTTCATGTGGCCTAGTCGACCAATCCTGCTTTTTTGGTGGACTTTCTACTCTTTTTCTAGTGAGCGTTATGTACTTGTTCTCATGAAAGTTCTACTCTTTACGAAACTTATTTACCTCCGTGAGGGTTCTAGTCAGCCTAATCCTTCCTTATGGAGGACTAGGCATCACTGACTCTTGGTAGGCCAGAATCTCACCTCCGTGAGCGTCTTACTCTTCATGAAACTTGTTCTCGTGAACAATCTATTTTTTATGAAACTTCTTTCCGTGGAAGTTCTTGTCTTTTCCGGGAGCACCACTTGCCTCTAGTTCATGGTTTTGTTGGAACCTTCACTTGGGGGCCATCCCTATTAGTTCCGGACATCCGTAGACGTTCTTTTGAGGACGTCCTAGTCGGCCTAACCCGTCCATGTGGAGGAGTCAGCTTCAAGGAGTCTTGGTCGGCCATAGAGACCAAGCCCTTGAGGCCCTAGTCGGCCGTAACCTCTATATCTAGAGCTTCTTGGCCCTTCGAGACCTTCTTGGCCCTTCTCAATATGAAGTTATCGATTAGATTTTCTTCTCTCTTTTTTGTTCGAGGAGTGCCTTGTCGGATGAGGGCCTAAATCCGAGGACCATTTAGACGGTCAAAGATCTTTATGAATGACTACTCAGCCTCCTTTGGTTGGACAAGGGGTCCATTCATGACCCCTCTTGTTGGTCAGGGGGGAATATTTTTGCTTTCTTGGACAACATGTCTTGGTCACGTTCGTGAAGGGCCTCGAACATAAACTATCATGTTCGTGTTCGTGATGGGTCTTAATAATTTCAAAGGAAGCTTGTTGAAGGTGGCCTTAGAGGCTTCTATATTGAGGGTACCTATCTTTCTCCTAATTTACCCTTGGTTAAATTTATTCTAAATAGGCGAACAACTTCCTTAGGTGGAGATACACGGGGTGTTGTTTAGACTGCATAGTTGTATTAACAGTTACGTGATAACTCAACTCGAGAACAACACTGGAAGATGACAGGTTAATAATACTATGACTACACAAGAAATCAGAAGAAATGAAGACAAGGCAAATACAAAGAATCAGAAGATTACAAGAAAGCTTGAAGTCGGTTTATAGGTCACTGAAAAAAGCTCATTAATATGTTAATTGTAACACCCCCAAATTCGGGGTCAGGAATCTGGGTCGTCACTCCATCCTTCACTCATGTGTAACCTGTATTGATACAACAATCCAACAGACCCCAATCTCACGCACACACACACATAAGTTATAGCCTTAGAAATGATATACAAAATGTAATCTTCTTTTATTACACTCAAATGTACTTTACAGGATCTTAACCAATTATTCGTAACCTCTACATGAAGTTACAATAATCACTACTAACATCTTATACCTATATGGATACTCTGGTCCACCTAAGATAAAGCTGTAAGGAATTCTCCCCACGATTTCAAGTGACTAAGTCCCATGCCGGCATACTGGTAATTTGTTGTGTTGTGACATTTAAAAGAAAGCAAGAGTGAGCAATAATGCTCAGCCATAATAATCAACAATATGAAAATATTGTTAAAGGAAATTATATTACTCCATACAAGCATACGTATTTATTCAAAGTAGTTTTCTTTGTGATACACACCTCTTTTAAAAACAATTCTTTGATTAACTTATTAGTCTGTAAATACCTTAATGGTAAACCCAGCACGTAGGCTTGGGTTACGGTATTGCATCTCGGTTCCAATTAGAAGAGTATAAGACATTCACTGGAGCCACCACATACGATGATCAATTGTACTACGGAAATAGTAACCTTTTCTACTAGTAGAAGGATGATTCCCTTTTTATTATTGGTTATCACCCTGGCCGCATTCAGGCCTTTTTTGTGTCCATCCCTCTCAAGTACACACTTCGCGTTTATCCCTCTCAAGACACGGTTTTGCGTCCATCCCTCTCAGGTACGCATACTCCACATGATAATCAATATATAAGATACCTTCTCATGTGGTACTAAATTGGTAGTCTCCCCAGACCACGAAGTACTGGAGTCTACCCCTCTTTGTCCTTGCAAGAATCCCATCATATATGTGGAACTTATATTATCCCCCAAGCATATTGCTTGTTGATAGGTACACTTTGATTTGTACGTATGTATATGTACTTCCGAGAATTTTCGGAGGAAGTACTATGGATGTGAGTTGACCGTTGTTAACAGATTCTTTTGCATAAGGGGGATTTTCTTTTGAAAATATAATCAAAATATTTGAAATAAGTCGAGATAATATTCTCCGACGATCTGAAATTATTCGAATGATTTTCCAAAAAACAGCAAATATTTTTAATTAGGCTTTATGATTTTTAAATCATAATAAATCATTAGATAGATAATTATGAATTAAATATTAATCATTAAATAATTAAACCTTGAATGAGTTTATTTTAAAAGTACTTGAAATAATATTCCTCAACTAATTTATTTTTACGTAATTTAAAGTAATCTTTAATATTTAATCGGGTTTGAAATAAATAAGTGTTGGAGAATACTTCTTCTATAATAATTGATTAGTTAAATAATGATCATTATTCGAACAATAAAATATAGTTGAGGGACTACGATCTTTGGAAATCGTTTTAATAAAAGTTCGAGGTATTTAATATTTCGCAAGTGGACATCGAGTCCCTTGGAATAAAATAAGTACGGACTTTTAATGGTCCAAAACATCTCCGGGATGATTTCGAGTTTATACTTTATAAAAACTGACCGACTCTCGGTCTTATAACTTATATATCACGCTTTACTATAGCGTTTGTATTCTTAAATAAAACATCTTTGGCATACTTCCGAGTTTTCATAAAATTATACTAACCGATCCTCGGTCTACAATATACTCCTCATATATACAACGCTACTCTCTAGCGTTATCGATTGAAATTCGGTAATATTGATATACCAAAATTATTATCATATCGTATGATATTATATAACCTAATTTGTAAAACATCGTAATATAACATCATGTATATATCGACATTATTTGAAAATAAACACAACACAACAATTTCAAAAAGGTAGGGTTTGAAAACTTGCATGGAGTCCAAGATACGTTTTCCGACTTCCTCTCGTTCCGGGTTTTCTAATCAACAAACATCATAATCTTAATCAGTATTCCTACTCTCATCACCAACTTATATTTCTAATAATTTCAATACTTCATAATTTTCATTATTTGACCGACTCGAAATAAGTATCACTCCTTGGTTGAAACGGACGGTCAAAGTGGTCTTCTAGATTTGACTTTACCGAATATTACTATTACGCGACTCACACTCTATCATTTTTAATAATTCATTAAATTAATATTTTAATATGAAACTACCTCGAGAAGCTTCTTGAGTGATTTTAATATTTATCCTAAAACTTTCATTTTGATAAAATGAATTTAATTAGGTGAAATGCATTTCAAAAGTTCGGTCAACTACGGAGTTTTACTCTTCAAACCGCTTTCACTAAAACATTGATATCTCTCAAACTGTCAATGCATTTGATGCACCGTTTTCGCGTGCGCGATCTACCCAAAATTTAGAACACATCATTTGAAAATCGTTTTCTGGTAACAGCGATGAAAATCCCGAAGTGGCAGTTTCCTAATAAGGGCTTGTTTTTTACATTCATACTCCGCGTGACCTCGTCTCTGACATTTTTATAAAATTGAAAATTCAATAATTTTACTTGAAATTTTTATGAAAGCTAAAAAATTCTATTTATTACTCTATGTAAAAATTTCATGATTTTTAAATATTTTAAGTCGATCATTTATATTTACAAAGTTCGTAATTTGAAGCAGTTTTGTCGCGTAAATCTGCTTTTTTAAAACGGTCATAACTTTTGATCCGTAAATCGTAATCAAGCGATTCAAGCGCCTGAATGATCCTTATAAGATTTTATATCATACTCATGTGTTACATTTTAAGAAACTATAGTTTATACATTCGGTAATTTCTGCAGAAACTTAAGTTGAGTTTTGTTCGTTTTAACGAGGTTACGATTACGATTCGAGTTTTGATTACGTCTTAAATCATTATACCACCCTCAACAATCATCAAATCATCATCTCAACACTAAATCCTCTCAAGAATATAATATTCTTGAGACAACAATCATCAACCTTAAAACTAATTAACTAAACATCAAGATAATATCAAATCAATCATCAAAACCATACTTATATTCAAGATCCTTACTTTTCTTGAAACTTAAAACTTAAAGAAAATTTGGATGAATTTTTATACCTTCTTTGAAGCTTTTTAATACTTAATAAAGTCCTAAGATCATTGATTAAGCCTTGGTCTAGCTTTAGGAGTCTTAAACTTTCATAAAAAATCAATAAAACAAGTTAGTGATTTTCGGAGTTACTATTCACCCTCAACTTCAAATATTTTTATAAAATTGAGAACTTCATGGATGGGTATGAAATTTAGTGCGTGACTTAATCATGAAATGAAAGAGGTTTGGTAAAAATTTGGTGATTTTTGAATGAGTGCAACATGAGATATGAATTTTTCTCTCCACGGTGTTCTTGAAAATCAGCATGGTGTTTTGTGTGTGTGTGAGAGAGAGTTTGTTGCTTCTCGAATGCTTCTCTTGGAAGATTGTATTATATGACTTGTATATATTCTAGTATATATCCTAGGAATAGATAATATTGGCATATCTTAAGACATATCTTGCTAGCTTCCTAGGTTACAAGCTAATCTATTTAGTCTTAAGGTTTAGCTTTACTATTCCTTGCTTTAAGTTATCATGCTTCATAGTTTAGGTTACTATTGGTAACCTAGCCATGGTTAGTTGCTAACCATGGTAAGTTAGTTTAGTTAGTTTGGTTCGATACATTTATTTATTCGTTTACGCGTTTGCTCGATCACTTAATCGTTTCCATAATAATTTCTCGTAAACGGTTCGGAGTGTAAATCCTTGCACATACATTCTTTATGTTTTGAAGTATCGTTCTTGGATATAAATACGTAGGATTTTAAATTAGTAATTATGTTGTGATTCCCGTAACCGTTGATGGTTTGTAGATACGGTCATTTTTCAAAGTTCATTTTCTTCGAAAACTAATAGCATTTACATACACTTATTTGGTACGTATAAGCATATTATCAACTCCGAAACTCAATTTCTCATTCACAACATAGTGTGGGCTAAAACGTTTTTCCCGTTTATCAGGGTTACTATTCATTAAGCATTTTACAAGGTCTCAAAAATTCGAGTTATTACATTACTATTCATAAAGGTCTTTTACTGATGTCAAAAATTTGGCTTCTTACAGTCTTCCCCCCTTAAAAGGATTCTGTCCCGGAATCAGTTTAGAAACAGGCAGGGATACACTTCTCACATGACCACCTCGAGTTCTCACATTGACTTTGCGGTATTGGATCTCTTCATAAAGTTTTCATTCGCATATCAAATATATTTCAGAGTACTCGTTATAAATTTGGCGACTGTTAGACGATGGTGCTAATTTATAAGCCAACTCTTTTAGTCCTTTAAAGACTTCAACCGGTCCAATAAACCTTGGGTTCAACATTTCTTTCCCTTTCGAATCTCATCACTCCCTCCCCGGGAGGCATTTTCAACATACTTGGTATGTTACTTCGTACTTTTCATCTTTATAGTTCTAGTTCGTATATCTTTATAGTTCATCCTGGGCTGCCACTAGCCGGGTTCTGATAAGTTCTAGAAATTTTTTTGGTCTGTTGACTCAACTATGGTCTAAGTATTCTCCGCTTACCAACTTCTTCCCAACCTAAGGGAGAACGATTTTTTCTTCCGTACAAAGCTTTGTAGCCGTTTCAATGCCCGCATGATAACTCGTTATTATTGGTAATTTGATTAACGTCAATTGGTCACTTCATCTTCCTTAAAAATCTATAATATGGACTTTTAGCGCATCTTCTAGTGTTTGAAATGCTCCTTCAACTTATTCATTTCCCCTCCATCACTCTTACTAGTTATAGAGTTTTGTTCCTTAATGTTTGCTCATTTCGGTGCATCATCTATGTCGATTATTTATGTAAGAAGTTCTCATTGCATTTCTACACGCTCGTCTCCTGTTATATGTTTAGCGCCAGATTTAACATTTCTTCCCGTAGTAACGTAAGGCACGTCGGGTCCCGTTTCCATCTTGAAGGAAACACCATTTCATACACAATTGATTGACACGTTTAGACTCGTGGAAAGCTCAGCTTCCGTTATCGGTCGGACTTCTTTAATCATTCCCCGTATAATATCTATAGTACTTATGATACCTTCTGGGTCGTACTTGTTATTTTTGCTAGCGCCTTAGACGTATTCGCGTTTATTGGTACCTGCTACCAGTGGCCTTTATAGGGCATGTACGATCTTCTTTGCCTTCTATCAGCTCTGACAATGACATCCTTCATTCTTTCACGTTGTCCTTCGTAAGGGATATCGGCGACTATTTTTCGTATGCTAGCGTGGTAAGTACATCTACACGAATTATCTGTCAACAATAGGCGATTCCCCAAAGCGTTCCAAATAAAAGGTAAGCCTCTAGACGTATCTTCAATGGTCAGGATAGTCCTCTCATTCTACTTGTCGATTTGAGAACTCTAAGTCGTGCCTCTGTCCGTCCTTTTTCGCAAAATATCATGGGAAATAGTTCGTTGTGAAATTAAATCTTGGGTCCTTGCGCGGCGCAGTCATCACGGGGTCTCTCTGTCCCAATTATCTCTTCTGCGTTCATAATAAATTTATAGAGTGGACATTTATCGTTTTCATAATAAATAAGCGGTCTTATTTAATCTATCACTCAAAATCCTAAAATAGCACGACGGCTTACTTGGTTCTTGATAATCCTCCCAAAATTTGTAATAAACTCTTACTCCCATTTGGGTCATTTACAACCGCAATCGTCAAAAGTTTAATCCTCGCCTTTCCGTTTTTTTTACTTTCAACCATGTCAACATCCATTTTCATATTCGGTCATTACTGATATCCAATTAAGTTTCCAGGCATCATTAATTCTTCTTGTTAAGTAATAAAGGGTTCTCTTCATGCGATCCTTCTCATCAGTTGTTCTGAGAGTTGTCATCCCCAATATATCTTTTCCAACTTAAAGTGTCGGCCACCGTATTGGCATTTCCTTGATGATAATAGATTTCTCAATCACGGTCTTTGATCCATTTGACCAAAACTTCTACGCCGTGTCCAGCGTAAGTAAAAAAAATTCCAAATTTTCCTCATATGTTAAACTCCTTGTCCCTTTCAATGCGAACCTTATCGTAATTATTCTAGATCATTATTAGGACGCCTTATGTCACGGTCCTTAAGCTGCGTAGATGTTGTTGTAAATCTCACTAACAAATATAGCAACATAGAAGCAAGTGTATAAAGAATTTAACAAGTTTAGGCCAAGACCACAGTTAACAAAACAAAACATGCAGGTAAACAAAATCAGTAACTGAAATAACGTAGAGAGAAAGAAAGATGTACCCGAAACCATAGCTTTTAACAGTGAATGAAATACAGGTTCACAGATACAAAATGCCAAGAAAAATGATCACAGCTGAGTCACCAGGCCTTGCTCGAAGTCCTGGCTGCTCTTGAAGAGAATATTGCCCCTACCTGCTGCGTTTGGGATGCGCACAATATCTCCACCAGGATAAAACAGCTCGGAGTTTATGTTAACAGCAGCAACAAAAGATCCACTTCGACCAGCACCTCAGTCGCCGGAAAATATCAGCACTTCAGGACTTGTGGGAGAGAAATGCAGAGAGGTTGAAGAGAAGAGAAGAGAATGTAGTGTGTCTAATACATTCACTTTAACCTCTATTTATAGGAGAGTAAAAAATGAAACTGTCCACACACTTAATGTCTGAATTAAACTGCTTCATTAATGAAAAAATCAAAACTGATCAGATTTTGAATTCATTAATAAAAAAAAAATCAAAACTGATCAGCTTTTGAATTTAAATTATTTGTAACAGCTTTTCACATTAACACCCACATTATTATCAGAACTTAAGTTAAGTTCTGATTTGATTCATCAGTACTTAAGTTCTGATTCTGGTATCAGAACTTGTTAAGTTCTGATTTTATTCATCAGTTCTTAAGTTCTGATTCTGATATCAGAACTTGTTATAGATCAGATTATTTGCAGGTTCAATATATTTAGACTAAGCCCACTAACAAAGTGACTTAGCCTATTTCAGTACCCAGCCCAATAATCCAGTCACCGATAAATAAATTCGAATTAATATAATTCTCAAAGAAATAAAATCCTCGCCCAGGTCACCTCGCGTACGCGAAACGCCGAGACATTCGCCCAAATCGCCCTTCGATCCGACCCGGTGCGGTGCGGTGCGGTGCGTGGTGGGGCGGGGCGCGTGTGTGTGTGTGTGCGCGCGTGAAGCACGCAACAACACAATAGACCATCACACACCTTAGTAGTTGTATACTACTCATGTGGGTAATACCATATAAAGCACACACCCTCCTTTATTTATTTCAATGTGGGACAAACATTCTCAAATTTTTCCAAGCTTTTCCAAGCTACTTTCAACTCTGATTTCATATGGATTTCATTAAGAAAATTCTTAAAACCATACATGAAAATTTAAGTTCAAATATCATTGAACAATTTCCAATCATTAGATTTTAGGATTAATATCAAGAACATAATTAAACTAAGCTCTAAAATCCTAATTTTCTAACAATCCCCCATAAATCCATACAGAAATGTGATCAATTTCCCATCATGACTTGTTTTTCAGAGTCGGTACCCTTCCGGGTTTGAACCCTCCTAATTCCTCTACTTCAATGGCTATCGGACTCAGATGGAATGTTTCACCTTGAATCTTAATCCGTTTAGTATAACCATATTCCATAGACGACGACAAGTCAAATGTTATGGTGCCAATCTACGGCTTTGAGACATTAATGGTCATGTCTCGATCCTGTTCGTCGAATGCTTCAAGGATTAACCCTATCCTCTAATTGCGACCACACAATTACATTCGCTTAGCTGGACATCTCCAGAGATATACTGCCTCTATCTCGTCAAATGACTTGATCCCATTCAGAGTTTTAACACTCTTGCTTTTCTGGCAGTGTCAGTACCTTCTAGGTTTACAGGGGATAGACTCAGATACTATAGTATCATCTATGTAGCAAAGGTACTACCAACTCATCCTTACAGCTTGTTATTACCCATTGAATACACTTCGAGGGATCTCCTCTCATGTGTATTGGGTTCCCACTGTTGATGAATTATGATGGGTTGACAATCCCATCCCCAACCTTGACTTAAGGACCACTGCAGGTTCCAGTCCTTTAGTAAGAGGATCAGCTATATTATTCTGAGTTCCTATGAACTCTATAGCTATGATCCTATCAGTCACTAAACCCCTTATAGACTTGAGTCTAACTTGGATGTGTCTCTTAGTTTTAGCATTATGCTTTTTACTGCTAATCTTGTCGATAGCTGTTCGACTATCACAGTGAATAGCAATAGCAGGAAGCGGTCTGCTTACTACAGGTATTGCAGACATAAGTCCGTGTAACCATTCAGCCTCCGTCCCTGTGGCGTCAAGTGCACACAACTCAGCCTCAAAAGTAGACCGAGTAACAATAGTCTGTCTGCTTGACTTCCAGGATATTGCTCCACCAGCCAAGGTGAACACGTATCCAGTCACTCCATTGGAACCAGACTTCTTAGCTATCCAACTTGCATCACTGTACCCTTCAAGCACACCAGGAAATCTCTTGTAGTGTAAACTAAGGTATATTGTGCCTTTTAGATATCTAAGTACTCTATCAAGAGCATCCCAATGAGTTCTGTTTGGACATCTTGTATATCTAGCCAATTTAGACACAGAATATGAAATATCTGGTCTAGTACAGTTAGCAAGATACTGCAAGCTCCCAATAATCTGAGAATACCTTAACTGAGACACAGGCACTCCTGAAGTATTCTTGACAAGGACAACTTTCGAATCATAAGGTGTACTAGCGATTCTACATTGTGAATAACCATATTTCTCAAGTATAGATTTCTCTATATAATGAGATTGAGTCATGGTAATTCCTTCAGTGGACTGAACCAGTTTGATTCCAAGAATCACACTTGCCTCACTCATATCCTTCATTTCAAAATGTCTTTTCAAGAATTCTTTAGTCTCGTTAATAATCTCAATATTAGTTCCAAACAATAAAATGTCATCCACATATAGGCACAAAATAACACACTCATTACCTTTAACTTTAGTGTAGACACACTTATCACTTTCATTAATCTTATAACTGAAAGGCAATATAGTTTCATCAAACTTTTTATGCCAATCTCTGGGAGCTTGTTTCAAGCCATAGATGGACTTGATCAACTTACATACTTTCCTTTCATTGCCTGATGCAACAAATCCATCAGGCTGATCCATATAAATCTCTTCTTCAAGTTCACCATGAAGAAAAGCTGTCTTTACATCCATCTGATGGATGATAAGACCATGGACTGAAGCCAATGCTATAAGCATTCGGATTGTTACCATTCTTGCAACCGGAGAGTATGTATCAAAATAATCAATTCCTTCCTTTTGCTTAAAACCCTTAGCTACCAGTCTAGCTTTGTACTTATCTATTGAGCCGTCTGGGTTCAACTTCCTTTTAAAGACCCATTTGCACCCAATAGTAGAACACCCAGGAGGGAGATCAACCAACTCCCATGTTCCATTAGAAACAATAGAGTCAATTTTACTCTTGACAGCGCCCTTCCAGTGCCTTGACTCAGAAGAATCCATAGCTTGCCGAAAAGTTAAAGGTTCATCCTCGATATTGTAAGTGATGAAATCACCTCCAAAATCCTTGACTACCTTTGCACGCTTACTTCTCCTTGGTTCCTCTAGTTCCTTAGGAATAGAGCTACTACTAGGTTCCGCCCCCACATTTGTCATCTTTTCCACATGATCAGGAATAGAACTTGATGTATGAGTAGGATCTTCCTCAGAAGTCATTTCAGGTATTCCAGTCTTCATAGGGTAGACATCCTCAAAGAATGTCGCATCTCGAAATTCAACTATCGTGTTTGCCACTATACCATCTATGTCAGATTTTAACACTAAAAATCTCATAGCTGTAGTGGTCTCAAGATAGCCCAGAAAGATACAGTCAACAGTCTTTGGACCTAGTTTCTTTCTCTTGTGTTCAGGAACAAGTACCTTAGCAAGGCACCCCCACACACGAAGATACTTAAGACTAGTCATCCTGCCTTTCCATAACTCCAAGGGTGTTTTATCCATGTGTTTCAGAGGGACTCTATTCAAAATATGGCGAGCCGTATTTAGAGCCTCCCCCCACATGTATTTAGGCAACCCAGAGTTAATAAGCATACTATTAATCATATCTTTAAATGTTCTGTTCTTTCGCTCAGCAACCCTATTAGACTCAGGTGTGTATGATGGAGTAACTTCATGAACTATACCATTGTTTGCACAAAATTCATTAAAAGCATTACTCATATACTCACCACCTCTATCAGATCTCAATCTTTTAAGTAACTTACTAGTTTGTTTTTCTACTTCAGTTTTATATATAATGAATTTACTAAGTACTTCATCCTTATGTCTAAGTAAATAAACATAACAGTATCTACTACTATCATCTATAAAAGTAATGAAGTATCTAAACTGGTCCTTGGTCAACACACCACCAAATTCACAAATATCAGTGTGTACTAAATCTAACAAGTCTGAATCCCTAACAACATTATGAAAAGGTTTCCTTATCTGTTTAGCAGACACACATACTTGACATTTAGAATTCTTTTCTATGGTATATTTTGGAATCAACTCTCAGTTCATCATGTTCTTAAGAGCACCAAAGTTTAAATGACCTAGTCTAGCATGCCATATATTTGAGGACTCAATACAGTTAACAGTAGGAATAACATTATTATTCAAATTTCCCAAAATGGGATCCGCATTAATAACAAATAAACCATTTGACAAGTAACCCTTGCCAAAGAATGTACCAGTGTGAATAAGAACTACTTTATTACACTTGAACGAAATTTCAAAACCACTAGAAACTAAACAGCTTCCACTTATTATATTTCTACGCATGTTGGGAACATGATGCACTCTCGTCAGAGATAGAATACGTCCTGAAGGGAACTTCAGATCCACGTTTCCAACTCCATGTACTTGAGCAACACTAGCATTCCCCATCTTCACAGTCAGGCTATGACTCTGTTGATAAGATACAAATAAACTAATATCAGCACAAATATGTACATTAGCTCCAGTATCTATCAACCATTCATTTGACAGATAGGTAGAAAATATCACAGGGTTGTAGGATACATACCGGTCAACGTCGGTTTCAGAAGCCGTAGCCTCACCAACGACCATGTTCACTACAGGCCCACTTGCGGTTCCAAGCACAACATTTGCTTGCGCTACCTCGGTTTTCTTCGCTTTCTTCGTAGGGCAGTCCTTACTCCAGTGCCCAACCTGCCCACATGACCAGCATGGTTTGTTTGCCTTGGGTTTCTTGGCCTTGTCCTTGTCACTCTTAGGTTTATTACTATTAGCTTTCTTAGCAAAAGCCTTCCTCTTTTGTCCTACAGTTGCTATGTTTACCTTCGGGGTACCGTGTTCAGTTGGCATCACATGTCCTTGTTTGGACTTGTGTTGTTCTTGTACCGAGATGTCCAGCATAAGGTTGGTCCAGGTGATCTCTCCTTTCTGTCTTTTCAGGGAGAGAGAGAACTCTTCCCAAGACTTCGGGAGTTTTTCAATCACACTCAACACCTTGAACTTCTCCGGGAGATTCATTCCAGACTCCTTCAAAGCATGCACTATCATCTCGAACTCATGCACTTGCTCAGTCATGGACTTATTGTCCACCAGCTTGAACTCGAGGAACCTTGCCACAAAATACTTTTCTAGACCTTGTGAGTCAGTATTATGTGTCTGGTCCAGCTTCTCCCATAAGAGTTTTGCAGAGTAGGCATCAGAAGAATAGACATCAAACAAAGTGTTTGTTAGTGCCGCCAGAATGGCCGCTCTAGCCACTCCATCCTTCTCATCCCACTTCGCAAAAGCCTTAACTGTGTCAGCCTTCTCTTGATCCACTACTGGTTTCTCATATTCCACAACCGGCCACAGACCCTTTATAGTCAACCACAACTTCATCCTTTTCTGCCAGCGAGAAAAGCCAATGCCACCGTTGAATTTCTCCGGTAAACCGGTTAGTTCAACAGCTTGTGGGATACTATAGGTGGTCCAATCAATGGCCCCAGCAGTTGCACCCGAACTGCTACCACCACCAACGATAACCTCACTTTCGTTAACCATTATGCTAAATTCTATATAACTAATAGCAACATAGAAGCAAGTGTATAAAGAATTTAACAAGTTTAGGCCAAGACCACAGTTAACAAAACAAAACATGCAGGTAAACAAAATCAGTAACTGAAATAACGTAGAGAGAAAGAAAGATGTACCCGAAACCATAGCTTTTAACAGTGAATGGAATACAGGTTCACAGATACAAAATGCCAAGAAAAATGATCACAGCTGAGTCACCAGGCCTTGCTCGAAGTCCTGGCTGCTCTTAAAGAGAATATTGCCCCTACCTGCTGCGTTTGGGATGCGCACAATATCTCTACCAGGATAAAACAGCTCGGAGTTTATGTTAACAGCAGCAACAAAAGCTCCACTTCGACCAGCACCTCAGTCGCCGGAAAATATCAGCACTTCAGGACTTGTGGGAGAGAAATGCAGAGAGGTTGAAGAGAAGAGAAGAGAATGTAGTGTGTCTAATACATTCACTTTAACCTCTATTTATAGGAGAGTAAAAAATGAAACTGTCCACACACTTAATGTCTGAATTAAACTGCTTCATTAATGAAAAAATCAAAACTGATCAGATTTTGAATTCATTAATAAAAAAAAATCAAAACTGATCAGCTTTTGAATTTAAATTATTTGTAACAGCTTTTCACATTAACACCCACATTATTATCAGAACTTAAGTTAAGTTCTGATTTGATTCATCAGTACTTAAGTTCTGATTCTGATATCAGAACTTGTTAAGTTCTGATTTTATTCATCAGTTCTTAAGTTCTGATTCTGATATCAGAACTTGTTACAGATCAGATTATTTGCAGGTTCAATATATTTAGACTAAGCCCACTAACAAAGTGACTTAGCCTATTTCAGTACCCAGCCCAATAATCCAGTCACCGATAAATAAATTCGAATTAAAATAATTCTCAAATAAATAAAATCCTCGCCCAGGTCGCCTCGCGTACGCGAGACGCCGAGACATTCGCCCAAATCGCCCATCGACCCGACCCGGTCCGGTGCGGTGCGGTGCGTGGCGCGCGCGCGTGTGTGTGTGTGTGTGCGCGTGAAGCACACAACAACACAATGGACCATCACACACTTTAGTAGTTGTATACTACTCATGTGGGTAATATCATATAAAGCACACACCCTCCTTTATTTATTTCAATGTGGGACAAACATTCTCAAATTTTTCCAAGCTTTTCCAAGCTACTTTCAACTCTCATTTCATATGGATTTCATTAAGAAAATTCTTAAAACCATACATGAAAATTTAAGTTCAAATATCATTGAACAATTTCCAATCATTAGATTTTAGGATTAACATCAAGAACATAATTAAATTAAGCTCTAAAATCCTAATTTTCTAACAGATGTATCATTATATTTCGTAAAAAATCCTGTTTTTATCGCCGAAGGTTAACCATTGAGGTTTCAAAGAGATGCTATTTTGAAAGAAGGAATTTTATTCAATGATTAACAAATAAGGAAGTATATTGTTATTCAATCACTTTATGATTTTAATTGATATTCATTATATAAACAAAATAATAGAATATTTCATGAACAAAATATTTCATAAAACTGAATATGAATTCTCGTTTGAGTGGGCGACCTAGTTAGGTCTCAATTAAATCATATTTGAAAATTTCATCAATAATTAAATTTTGCATATATAATGCACTATGGAATAATAAAAATTTGATTGTAAGTGTAACTAGCAAAATAATAACTAGTCCATATCAAGTAATATTATCAACCGACTAAGAAAATGGCTAGCTCAATTGGTTTGGCACATAGTAACTAGCTAGGACGATTAGCTAGGTTTCCATCGTATTAATTAAAATTTTGACTAGTTAGGACATTAACTAGCCATTCATGAAAACATATGCAACTAAGCATATTTCAGTTTGTTTGAAAAAAAGAAAATCTCAATATCGTAACCACTAAAGAATTGTGGCTACCTGGATGATGATTTTGAAATAAAGAGTTTTCAAATTTGGGCCAAGAAAGGCAATTATAACTCTGAATCGAGTGGTCTTGGCCTCAGAACAATCGATAGCCTTTTATCAAATATTTCTTGCCAATAAAAGGGTACACTCAGAGGTGTTCTCATTCACATACTTTATCAGATTCTAAATAGAATTGAATTCGGAATACCAATATCAAATTGATACCCTTACTATGACTTGAAAGTTTAATATACAATTTCATCCCGATTAGAAGAAAAAGATTCCTGTGGAATCTATGAATATTAGATCATCCATGTTTTTAACAATTTGTTAAATATTTACAATCTCGACTGAGAAGAGTAAGTATGAAAGAAGAATCAAATGAAGATATCCATTATGAATATTCGTTAATGAATTGAGGAGAGAAAAAAAATCCTTGGATAATTGAAATAAAGTATAAATGGCTCTGAGCCGAATAAGAAGATCATAATCTATGAATGAAAGTTCATTGATCAACTAAAAGAATTGAACAAGTCCTGATACGGAGAAAGACTATTCAAGATGGTCACATCAGAAGTTCAAAGTAGGGAATGAAAAGGATTTCCTGATATAACTTATCAAGGCAATACGAATGATCAACAGTTTGGAGGGAGTAGTGTGATGGTGAGTAGGTGCCTAAATATTTCACTGATTATCCGAACTCTCGTTATTATCTGCCTGAGAATGATACCACATTTTCGTCTTTGTAATTCCATGTTTCATCTAGTGTCTCTTTCACATCATTTTAAAATCGCTTACTAATCTTGCCTTTCGCAAGTATATCTGTCATTCCGGTGTTTTACCTCAAAGACTTTACTCATAAATATTCCAAAAGCATCTTTTAAGCCGATAGGGGCCTGCTACACGCATCCGTTACTAACTACAAGTGGCCAGTTCTCCCTGGGAACATATCAAAGAGATCTCTTAGGGATCTCAATACAGTCTATAAGTTCGGTGACATGTGTGTGTAAGTGAACATATATTACCGAATATATTAGAGGTCTACGAGTATATATACGTAGTCTCTGACATTATTCTACCGAAGAATTCCGCTCTAGACTCACTGTTCTATTCTTTTAAAAGGTTCTAAGATCGAACTATCGCTCGTTGTAATCTTATGCCATTCAATTGTAGACATGCCATCAATTCTCGATGCTCTCGATCTCCGAGCTAAACCATCATAACCTTACATGTTAAGCACACTAATAATATCATGCAGTGCAGTCGTCTTATGATAACATTCTTATATTACATTCAAATCTTCCTTAATAGAAAAATATCCTTAAGGGTATATTGGACACTATCTCTGGTGAATTCGTGATTAATACGATATTCAAATCCTTATTGGTTAAATGACAACTTCAACTAGTTTGGGTCAATAACCTCAACTATATAATTATAATTAGGCTTCATGGTTCTCACATGTGATTCCCCCTCATGGGCAACCTATAAAGAACTACGAGTAATAAGGCTCGTGTTATCAAAATGAACATATGGTGTTGGTAATATCGTCTTTACTCCAAATGCCCTGGAGACTCAGCTCCGAGTTCTACATCCACATCATTGCCAAATCATATATGATTCTAATTTTTCTTCTCATCATTCTGAAAATCTCCAGTGGTCCTATTAGAAATTCTTTAACACCTCAAATATACATTTATCCTGACCTACATATTGGGGCTACATCCGGTAGTCCAGTGATGAACTCTATATGAGCTCTTACGCAATCTCTCATTTAGACAGATTCCTAACAATCTCATCTCTAAGTACTATAACTTATTGCTCTGATACCATTTCTGTAACGCCCCCAAATCTGGGGTCAGGAATCTGGGTTGTCACGCCATCCTTCACTCATGTGTAACCTGTATTGATTCAATAATCCAACATACCCCAATATCACACACACACACAAGTTATAGCCTTAGAAACGATGTACAAAATGTAATCTTCTTTTATTACACTCAAATGTACTTTACAGGATCTTAAACAATTATTCGTACCCTCTACATGAAGTTAAAATAATTACTACTAACATCTTATACCTATCTGGATACTCTGGTCCACCTGAGACATAGTTGTAAGGTATTCTCCCCACGATTTCAAGTGACTTAGTCCCATGCCGGCATACTGGTAATCTGTTGTGTTGTGACATTTAAAAGAAAGCAAGAGTGTGCAATAATGCTCAGCCATAATAATCAACAGTATGAAAAGTCTTGTAAAGAAAATTATATTACTCCGTACAAGGATACGTATTTATTCAAAGTAGTTTTCTTGGTGATACACACCTCTTTTCAAAACAATTCTTTGATTGACTTATTAGTCTGCAAATACCTTAATGGTAAACCCTCTTTTCAAAATAATTCTTTGATTGACTTATTAGTCTGCAAATACCTAGGCTTGGGTTACGGTATTGTATCTCAATTCCAATTGGAAGAATATAGGACATTCACTGGAGCCACCGCATACGATGATCAGTCGTACTACGGAAATAGTAACCTTTTCTACTAGTAGAAGGACGATTCTCTTTTTATTACTGGTTATCACCCTGGCCGCATTCGGGCATTTTTTGTGTCCATCCCTGTAATATCCGGGATATATCGTGTAATTATTTTCGCTAATAAATAATTATTATTTGTGATCAGTATCTATTCAATGAAATAATTGTTAAGTGTTATCTGTGTTTGGATATTTAAAAATAATATTAATTGAGTATTTTAATTTTTAGAAGTCCAAAATATAATATAGATAATTGTCATATCTTCCTAATTATTTTTATGTTGATTTATCAATATATAGGAATCATATGAATTTTATAAAATCTTTTTCCGGGTATTTAAAATCTTTTTTATAAAAACGGGAACCAACCGACGTCATCCGTTGTTACGTTTTTGGAACCCGAAACTCTTCCGAGAACTCCTTCCTAACGTAGTTGCAATATTCCGAACATTTTCCATGTTTTGACTTTTTCGATCTGGCGTACGGTTTGTCCTGTGCGGGTCCCGGCGCAACATTTTCGATACAATATTCATTTCGGTAAATCAATAAAACTCGTATTTTCGATAAACGGGAGCTTTTTATTAAACTATCACAATTATCACCTCGTAATACGTATAACCAGGCGCTGAGACGAAGACCGTAGTACAAATTGTACTGATTTGGATAATTATCCCGAAAACCGATACCGTTTGGATCAATTTTTATAAATAAACGTACCATTTTATATCCGGAATGATCCAACGGGATACTAATTTTCCGTAAATATAAATAGCCTTTACCGTATTTTATTGCGTACCAGAAATCATTTGCAAACAGTATTTACAGAATTTTTATAGAGAAAATACTATAACTATAAACTGTTCTTCTTAATCAAATACAAATTTGGAGGCCTTATCGATATCTGATTTTGGCGTACATATACTCAAAACGAAGCTACTGAAATCTAAAATCCAAATCTTTCATCCGTTTCACTGCAGATTTCAAAGGTATTTTCTGATTTAATTACTTATATTCGAATTTCATAAAAATAAAATTATGAATTTTTGTTCGAGCTATTGTTTGAAAGTTTTGATGCTTGCATGTGGTAGAACTTTTCATTCTGAAGATTTTGGTATATCATACGCTTGATTTGGAGTTCAATAACGTGTTTAATTTTGTGTTTGATTCTCAGAATTAGAAATTAGGGTTTATATTATCTTGAATGTTTTCAATTCGATTTAGGGGAATCTTTGTTAGGGGTAATCTGTCGAATTTGATGGTTGATATGTGTTCCTGGTTGAATATGGAATCGATTCGTATATAGTATAGCAACGGACGATTCCTGGTTTGTGCGAATCGATCTCTTGAATGTTTCGCCGGTGTTCTTGAAGCTTTTGGCCGGATTTTCGTTTTCAGATGTCGTTTGGTCCATTTGTTAATTGATTTGAACTCCTGAAGTGATTTAGAATGAAAACCCCACTTGAATCGTGTCAAACCATCCTTTTTCTCTTAAATCGGGGCTCACCGGAGCCGTATTCCGGTCACCGTAATCTGGGTTCATGAAGAACCCGTTTCTGTTCTTGGTGACCCGGAGTTCTGACCCGGTTTGACCCGGTTTTGATCCAAAATTCTGTAAAATTAATTTCTAACTTCTGTTTTTACAGTTTAGTCCCCCATGGTTTTCCAACTTTGCAGAAATGGGATTACTGTTTCAAAAAATTTTAAAAATCAGATTTCTTTTATAAATTCATTTCCAAAATTGGTTTTTAATTTCTAAAAATTCTAAAAATTACTATTTTAATTCTAAAAAATATTTTTAATTCAAAAATGAATCTGAATTAATTAGTTAATTAAATTCAGTTAATTTTTAATTGATTAATTGGTCAATTAATTCGAAAATTAATTGATTAATTGATTTAATTAGTTATTAATTGATTTTAATTAATTATTTAATTAGATTTAATTATTTAAAAATGATTTAAAAATTCCGAAAAATAGTTTCAAGCTTTAAAATATTATTCTAAATTATTTCCAAGGTTCGATAATTATTATAAAATTGTTTTGAAGCCAGAATTGGCCAACCGAACCCTATTTATTACTCCAAAACTGATCCAACGACCCGTTTTAATTCCGAAAAATGTTTTAAAAATCATTTTAAGTACCCGAAAGCCTATTTATGACCCGAGACTTCTTTAATAAATGATATATCATTGATTATGTGACATGTTATGTGTTATATGTGACTTGTTGGTTGACTGTCGGTCTGTATAATCGAAGTTTACTTGTTTATTGCGTAACTTTCAATCCGTTAATCGGATTTGGGTAAAACGAAGGGTAGATAGGAGTATGTGTTGAATAGAATCATATGAGTTGAATATTGATAGATGCTTATGATATGTGAGCAGAAGAGGCAAGACGTAGGAAAGGGAAACAGGTAGTTGAGGAGTAAGACGATTGTGATTGGAAGCGAGTGCAGTGTAGTAAGCTAATACCAGGCAAGTGTTATGAACTTTCTCGAGATATTATAGTGATTGATAGTCCCGTTTTATATTGCAAGTGCTTTGAAGCACTGAACCCTAACCATGAATCCAGTTATTGATCTTGAGCCGTAAACCTGATTCTTTCTAGACCATTGATTGTTGTATACTTAATTATGAACCACAAATATACGATACTACTCCACCAATACATACAAACTAAACACCATGCACTGAATCGAATTACCTACGTACTCAAACCATTGTATCTTATGCTTTGAAAGACCAAATCCCTGAAACTCTGAAACGTCGTTTCCTTTGTTATCCAATTCTTTCCTTACCCAGCATCCAAGCTTTGAAATTACCTTACTGATCCCTATGAAGATTGAAACCCTTTCATTATTGAACACTCAATGTTGTTAATGATTCTGATTATTGTTTATTATTGCTTATTCTGTTATTATGTTAGAATTGGATTTTTTTATAAAATTGTAGAACAGATTCGTGGTCAGACCATATAATGGTCAAGTTAGGCCAATGTATGCCTTGGATCCAGTAGTTAGAGCAGTGTTGTGTGCTTTGCTCGGGGTTAGTGCGTGACTGATCAGCAGTCTAACCTTGGTTTTTAAAATGAAAATATAATATCCAATTCTAAATCATAATCCATTGTGCATTTAATATCATAACCATGTTCACCTGATGATCATTATTTTCAGTTTTGTCATTATGACTTGCTGAGCTAGTTAGCTCATTTGTGCGATGTTGTTTATGTTCTTTCCAGTTAAAAAGGAACCAGGTGGTAACGAGGATCCCCAGTCTAGCTCGAGAGCTAGGGGTTCAGATTGATCAGTTGAGCTAGTAGGCTTCTTTTGGGATAATTTAAGTTTGTAAAAGTTTGTAATAATGTTTAATACTCAGTTCGGAGTTTGAATAGTTGGGATTTGAACGGTTTGTAACATAATAGTGTGTTTGGCTTGTGTGCATACTTTAACCTATTGCGGTCCGTGGTAGTTGGTAAGTAGGGTCATTGGATATTATTATTATCTTTATTATTGTTATAAACAGGTTATAAATAAGGTGTGTGTGGACCCCAATCTTTTGACCCGGGTTTGGAGGGCGCCACAGGTTTGGTATCAGAGCTACAGGTTATAAGTCACTGACACAAGCCTAGGACAACGGGAATGGGTAGAGGGGTAGGATTAGAAGTAAGGAATAGAAAGATAGAACGTCGAGAGGTTGAGAGTGCGGTATAACAGGTACTAGTATAATTCGCTTCATGGTTCGAGATTCTTATGTTGTGATATGATTTCAGATAGCATCGATGGCCGACTCTTTTATCCCCATATCAGCTGATCACTCAGAGCCTTCAGTTGGAGCACCATCATCAGATCCACGTCCTGTTATTCCACCAGCATTGGCTATTCTACCTCCACCTGTGTTGCAGCACGTACCATTGCAGGCTATTCCACCTCCAGGCATGAGGCCACCTATCAGAGGACCCCCACCTGCTGATTCAGGCTTTACTGGCCATTCAGTTACAGGAGTACCTTTCCAGTTCTCTTCTTATCCTGTCCCATATCATCAGTTTGAGGCTTGCCTTATGGAGCAGCGATTCCTACAGGGTCAGATTCAGGAGTTACTACATATTATGCGTACTAGAGAGGTTGGGAGTGGTGAGAGACGACTTAGAGAGAGGCTCCAGGTGTTTCATAGAGCAGCTGCTGTGAGGATTGCTGAGGCTACACATGAGGACATCACCCCTGATTTCTTAGTGGAGTGGGCTAAGTGGGTTCTAGAGGAGCTTGAGGAGATTGGAGGTCCAGACTTGCCATGAGTCAGAGATCCGGAGATAGAGATGCTGAGCAGTGTTGTTATGGTTATGTATTATGTACAATAGTGTGTGGTGTGTATCAGTAGACTTTTGAGTTGTATTTATAGACTAGCTATGCTGACTAGTAAGTAGGTTGTTGTACCCTTTTGCTTTTACTTCCGAATCGTCTTTACGCTTGTACTACCTAAAACTTTTGATCTATATATATCAGTACCTTTTTCCTTTCCAGCACTGTCATTTACTTTATTGCACCTATTTTACTTTACCTTATTTATTGCACCAGTTATACCCCTTATGATACCATGTACCCTGTTTTCCATAACTGTTTATATTCTGTAAAGAAGCATGTAATTTACTTAGTTATAACTATTTTCAAAAAGAAATATTTCTATTTTACAAAACTTTTTTTTATGCAAAAGATTTGATGCAAAAGCTAAATAAGTTGTTTGATTCTTTACAGAAAATGCATCCCAGAAGAAATACCCGCACCAACACCCAGAATGAAGAAACCAACAACAACAACAATAACAACCAAGATGATACAAACCAGAATGCAAACCCAGGACCCATAGATCCAGCAATAGCCCAGATTCTTCAAATCTTGGCCCAACAAACAGTTCACCTAGCACAACAACAACAAAGACAGACTAATCCCCAGGTAACTTTCAAAACTTTTCAGGCAGTAAACCCACCAGAATTCAAGGGTTCCTTAGAGCCGATTGAAGCAAATATTTGGTTAAAGGAAATAGAAAAGGCATTTGCCTTAGTAAAAGTGAAGGAGGAACAGAAAGTTGAGTTTGCAAGTTACTATCTGAAGAATGAGGCCACTTATTGGTGGGAGATGGTGAAGACATTGGAAGGTACAGATGTTATTACTTGGGAGAGGTTTAAGGAATTGTTTTTAGAAAAGTATTTTCCTCAGTTTATTCAAGATCAGATGGAGCTGAAGTTTTTAGAATTAAAGCAAGGGAATATGTCGGTGGCAGATTATGAAAGTAAGTTTGAAGAATTGTCAAGGTATGTGCCGTCGTATGTGGATATTGACAGGAAGAAAGCTAAGAGATTCCAGCAAGGCTTGAAGCCATGGATCAGAGGGAAGGTAGCTATTTTTGAGTTGGAAACCTATGCAGGAGTGGTACAGAAGACCATGATCACAGAAACAGAGAGTGAGATGTCACAGAAGGAGAAGGAAAGCAAGAAAAGGAAATTTGAAGGGAACGAAAGTCAGTCACAACCAGGGAAGTTCCAAATTTTAAGAAAGGCAAGTTTCAGCCAGGGAGAAATTTTAATTTCAGGAGACAAAATGTAGGCGACGGAGGTCAGGGCAACCGTCCAGTTAATGCAAATCAGCCGAATCAGTTGAGACTAACTTTTCCAGATTGTCAAGTATTTGGGAAGAAACATGGAGGAGTTTATAATAAGTTAAATGTGGTATGTTTCAAATGTAACCAGAAAGGGCACTATTCGAGGGAGTGCCGAAACCAGCCAGCAAAAGAGCCAACAAATAAGGATCAGCCTATTCGGAATCCAGCAGTAAAGATTCCAGCCATTGGATTTATGTGCTTCAAATGTGGAAAGCCAGGACATATGGCCAGGGATTGCAAGACACCAGCCCCAGTCAGTAATGCATTGAGGATTATGGGATCTACCCCGGCAGTGAATGAGACTTCAAGGGCTAGAGTTTTTGACATGTCTGTGAAGGATGCTATCCAGGATACTGATGTCGTGGCAGGTACGCTTAATGTGAATTCTTTAGGTGCCAAAGTATTAATAGATTCGGGAGCAACTCGATCGTTTGTTTCACAAGATTTTGTAAGTAAGTTAAATTGTCCAGTTGAGTATTTAAATGAAATAATGACTGTGGAATTAGCAAATCAAGAATGTGTATCTGTTAACCAAGTTTGTGGGAATTGTGAGATTGAGATTTCTGGTAGTAAGTTTTGTGTAGATTTGATACCATTTAAGTTAGGAGAATTTGACGTTATATTAGGAATGGATTGGTTATCTAAGCATGATGCCCAGATAGATTGTCGAAATAAGAAGGTAATGGTGAAGATGCCAGATGAAAAGATAATAACGTTCAAGGGCCAGAAGCAGGTAAAGAAGTTCTTAATGATGATTCAAGCCAAGAAGTTACTACGGCAAGGATGTGAGCATTTCGTAGCATATGTAATTGACAGAAGTCAGGAGCCAGCAAAACTTGAAGATATTCCAGTTGTGAATGAATTTCCAGATGTGTTTCCCGATGAGTTACAAGGACTTCCTCCAGATAGAGAAATTGAGTTTGCAATCGACTTAGCACCTGGAACAGAACCGGTATCCAAAGCCCCGTACAGAATGGCGCCCGTTAAGATGAAAGAGCTAGCAAAGAAATTACAAGAATTGTTAGAGAAGGGAGTAATCAGACCCAGTGTATCCCCGTGGGGTGCACCGATATTATTTGTCAAGAAGAAAGATGGAAGCATGAAACTATGCATCAACTATAGAGAACTCAATAAGCTTACAATCAAGAACAAGTATCCGTTACCCAGAATTGACGATTTGTTTGACCAATTGAAGGGAGCCAAGTACTTCTCCAAAATTGATATAAGATCGGGATATCATCAACTGAAGATCAAGCCAGAATATGTACCAAAGACAGCTTTCAGAACAAGGTATGGATATTACGAATTTTTAGTGATGTCTTTTAGATTGACCAATGCCCCGGCAGCGTTTATGGACCTGATGAATAGAATTTTCAAGGAATATTTGGACAAGTTTGTTATTGTGTTTATAGACGATATTTTAATTTATTCAAAAACGGAAGAGGATCATGCGGAACATTTGAGAACAGCTTTGGAGATTTTAAGGAAAAAGAAGTTATATGCTAAATTTTCAAAGTGTGAGTTTTGGTTACAGGAGGTTCAGTTCTTAGGACACATAGTCAGTAACGAAGGGATCAAAGTGGACCCGGCAAAGATCAAGGTAATTATAAATTGGGAAAGACCGAGAACACCCACCGAGGTAAGAAGTTTCTTGGGATTAACGGGATATTATCGTCGATTCGTTCAAAATTTCTCAAGGATTGCAACACCATTGACAAAGCTTACACGAAAGAATGAAAAGTTTATATGGAACGACAAATGCGAAGAGAGTTTTCAGGAGTTGAAGCGAAGATTAGTCACGAAACCTGTTTTGTCACTTCCAGACGATCAAGAGAATTTTGTAATTTATAGCGATGCTTCTCACAAAGGACTAGGATGTGTTCTAATGCAGCACGATAAGGTGATTACGTATGCGTCAAGGCAATTGAAACCACACGAACAGAAATATCCTACTCATGATTTGGAACTAGCAGCCATAGTTTTCGCTTTGAAGATTTGGAGACATTACCTGTATGGAGAGAAGTGTGAGATTTATACGGATCACAAAAGTTTAAAGTACATATTCACCCAGAAGGAACTTAATATGAGGCAAAGGAGATGGTTATAATTAATCAAGGATTATGATTGTTCGATTAATTATCATCCCGGTAAAGCGAACATTGTAGCAGACGCATTAAGTCAGAAGAAAAGGTTAAATGTGTTATCAGTACCTGAAGAGATATATAAGGAATTTCAGAAATTGGAATTGGAGATTAGAGTTCACAAGCCTGATGAAGCAAAAGTGTACAGAATGACTTTCCAGCCGGAGTTGTTGGAGAAAATAAAGAAATGTCAGGAAGAGGTAATGGATCAAGATATAAATCGTTTGGTAGGTGAAGAATTATGCACGCAAAAGGATGAGCAAGGTATTCTAAGGTTTTTTTCTAGAATTTGGATTCCACCAGTAACGGAGCTGAAGAATGAACTTTTACAGGAAGCACATAGTTCAAGATATTCAATCCATCCAGGGAGTACCAAAATATACAGAGATTTAAAGGAAAATTATTGGTGGCCAGATATGAAGAGGCAAATTGCGGAATGGGTTAGCAGATGTTATACGTGTCAGAGAGTTAAAGCCGAGCATCAGAGACCAAGTGGATTGCTACAGCCATTGGAAATTACAGAGTGGAAGTGGGAACATATTGCCATGGATTTCATAGTTGGATTACCAAGGACAAGAGCTAATCATGATGCCATTTGGGTTATAGTGGATAGACTTACCAAGTCAGCTCATTTTCTGCCTATAAATGAAAGATTTTTGCTCGATAAGTTGGTCCATATGTACCTGAAGGAAATTGTAGTTCGTCATGGAGTCCCTGTGTCTATCGTATTTGATCGAGATCCAAGATTTAATTCGAGATTTTGGAAGAGTTTTCAAGAATGTTTGGGAACGAGACTGAATATGAGTACGGACAAAGTGAAATAATGATCCAGACAATCGAGGACATGTTACGTGTTTGTGCTATTGATTTCAAAGGAAGTTGGCACGAGCATTTACCCCTGGTAGAGTTTGCTTATAACAACAGTTACCACGCCAGCATTGGGATGCCACCCTATGAAGCCCTTTATGGACGCAAATGTAGATCTCCAGTATATTGGGATGATGTAGGAGAACGCAAAATAATTGGACCTGAATTGGTGCAGCAGACAAAGGAAGTTGTTGAAGTAATCCAGAAAAGATTGATAGCAGCACAAGACCGTCAAAGGCAGAACAGTCAAGGAAAGACATGGAATTCGAAGAAGGAAGCTTGGTATTACTGAAAGTATCACCGTGGAAAGGACTAACGAGGTTTGGAAAGAAAGGAAAGCTGAGCCCAAGATATGTCGGACCTTTTGAGATTCTAAAGCGCGTTGGCAAAGTAGCTTACGAGTTGGCGTTACCTCCGCATATGGAGCATATTCACAATGTTTTTCATGTATCGATGCTTAAGAAATATAATCCAGACTTCAGGCATGTAATAGAATATGAGCCAATAGAGCTTCAGGCAGATTTGTCATATGTAGAGAGTCCAATAGAGATTCTAGAGGAAAGAGAGAAAGTATTGAGGAATAAAGTGGTAAAGCTAGTAAGAGTATTATGGAGAAACCCAAAGGTTGAAGAGTCAACCTGGGACTTAGAAAGTGATATGAGAGAAAAGTACCCTCATTTGTTTTCTTAGGAGATTCTGAGGACAGAATCCTTTTAATGGGGGAAGGACTTAAAAATAATATTAATTGAGTATTTTAATTTTTATATGTCCAAAATAAAATATAGATAATTGTCATATCTTCCTAATTATTTTTATGTTGATTTATGAATATATAGGAATCATATGAATTTTATAAAATCTTTTTCCGGGTATTTAAAATCTATTTTATAAAAACGGGAACCAACCAACGTCATCCGTTGTTACGTTTTTAGAACCCGAAACTCTTTCGAGAACTCTTTCCTAACCTAATTGCAATATTCCGAGCATTTTCCATGTTTTGACTTTTGCGATCTGGCGTACGATTTGTCCTGTGCGGGTCCCGGCGCAACATTTTCGATACAATATTCGTTTCGGCAAATCAATAAAACTCGTATTTTCAATAAACGAGAGCTTTTTATTAAACTATCACAATTATCACCTCGTAATACGTGTAACCAGGCGCTGAGACCAAGACCGCAGTACAAATTGTACTGATTTGGATAATTATCCCAAAAACCGATACCGTTTGGATCAGTTTTTATAAATAAACGTACCGTTTTATATCCGGAATGATCCAACGGCATACTAATTTTCCGTAAATATAAATAGCCTTTACCGTATTTTATTTCATACCAGAAATCATTTGCAAACAGTATTTACAGAATTTTTACAGAGAAAATACTATAACTATAAACTGTTCTTCGTAATAAAATACAAATTTGGAGGCGTTATCGATATCCGATTTTGGCGTACATATACTCAAAACGAAGCTACTGAAATCTAGAATCCAAATCTTTCATCCGTTTCACTGCAGATTTTAAAGGTATTTTTTGATTTAATTACTTATATTCGAATTTCTTAAAAATAAAATTATGAATTTTTGTTCGAGCTATTGTTTGTATGTTTTGATGCTTGCATGTGGTAGAACTTTTCATTCTGAAGATTTTGGTATATCATATGCTTGATTTGGAGTTCAATAACGTGTTGAATTTTGTGTTTGATTCTCGGAATTAGAAATTAGGGTTTATATTATCTTGAATGTTTTCAATTCGATTTAGGGGAATCTTTGTTAGGGGTTATATGTCGAATTTGATGGTTGATATGTGTTCCTGGTTGAATATGGAATCGATTCGTATATAGTATAACAACGGACGATTCCTGGTTTATGCGAATCGATCTCTTGAATGTTTCACCGGTGTTCTTGAAGCTTTTGGCCGGATTTTCGTTTCCAGATGTCGTTTGGTCCATTTGTTAATTGATTTGAACTCCTGAAGTGATTTAGAATGAAAACCCCACTTGAATCGTGTCAAACCATCGTGTTTTCGCTTGAATCGGGGCTCACCAGAGCCGTATTCCGGTCACCGGATTCTGGGTTCATGAAGAACCCGTTTCTGTTCTTGGTGACCTGGAGTTCTGACCCGGAGTTCTGACCCGGTTTGACCCGGTTTTGATCCAAAATTCTGTAAAATTAATTTCTAACTTCTGTTTTTACAGTTTAGCCCCCCAAGGTTTCCCAGCTTTGCAGAAATGGGATTTCTGTTTCAAAAACTTTTAAAAATCAGATTTCTTTTATAAATTCATTTCCAAAATTGGTTTTTAATTTCTAAAAATTCTAAAAATTATTATTTTAATTCCAAAATTTTCTTTAATTCAAAAATAAATCTGAATTAATTAGTTAATTAATTTCAGTTAATTTTTAATTAATTAATTGGTCAATTAATTCGAAAATTAATTGATTATTTTTTATTTATTTAATTATTAATTGATTTTAATTAATTATTTAATTAGATTTAATTATTTAAAAATGATTTAAAAATTCCGAAAAATAGTTTCGAGCTTTAAAATATTATTCTAAATTATTTCCAAGGCTCGATAATTATTATGAAATTGTTTTGAAGCCAGAATTGGCCAACCGAACCCTATTTATTACTCCGAAATTGATCCAACGACCCGTTTTAATTTTAAAAAATGTTTTAAAAATTATTTTAAGTACCCGAAAGCCTATTTATGACCCGAGACTTCTTTAATAAATGATATATCATTGATTATATGACATGTTATGTGTTATATGTGACTTGTTGGTTGACTGTGGGTCTGTATAATTGAAGTTTACTTGTTTATTGCGTAACTTTCAATCCGTTAATCGGATTTGGGTAAAACGAAGGGTAGATAGGAGTATGTGTTGAATAGAATCATATGAGTTGAATATTGATAGATGCTTATGATATGTGAGAATAAGAGGCAAGACGTAGGAAAGGGAAACAGGTAGTTGAGGAGTAAGACGATTGTGATTGGAAGCGAGTGCAGTGTAGTAAGCTAATACCAGGCAAGTGTTCTGAACTTTCTCGAGATATTATAGTGATTGATAGTCCTGTTTTATATTGCAAGTGCTTTGAAGCACTGAACCCTAACCATAAATCCAGTTATTGACCTTGAGCCGTAAACCTGATTCTTTCTAGACCATTGATTGTTGTATACCCAATTATAAACCGCAAATATACGATACTACTCCACCAATACATACAAACTAAACACCATGTACTGAATTGAAATACGTACGTCCTCAAGCCATTGTATCTTATGCTTTGGAAGACCAAATCCCTGAAACTCTGAAATGTCGTTTCCTTTGTTATCCAATTATTTCCTTACCCAGCATCCAAGCTTTGAAATTACCTTACTGATCCTTATGAAGATTGAAACCCTTTCATTATTGAACACTCAATGTTGTTAATGATTCTGATTATTGTTTATTATTGCTTATTATGTTATTATGTTAGAATTGGATTTTTTTTATAAAATTGTAGACCAGATTCGTGGTCAGACCAGATAATGGTCAAGTTAGGCCAATGTGTGCCTTGGATCCAGTAGTTAGAGCAGTGCTGTGTGCTTTGCTCAGGGTTAGTGTGTGACTGATCAGCAGCCTAACCTTGGTTTTTAAAATGAAAATATAATATCCAATTCTAAATCATAATCCATTGTGCATTTAATATCATAACCATGTTCACGTAATAATCATTATTCTCAGTTTTGTCATTATGACTTGCTGAGCTAGTTAGCTCATTTGTGCGATGTTGTTTATGTTCTTTCTAGTTAAAAAGGAACCAGTTGGTAACGAGGATCCCCAGTCCAGCTCGAGAGCTAGGGGTTCAAGTTGATCAGTTGAGCTAGTAGGCTTCT
This sequence comes from Apium graveolens, assembly GCF_009905375.1. Lineage (NCBI taxonomy): Eukaryota > Viridiplantae > Streptophyta > Magnoliopsida > Apiales > Apiaceae > Apium > Apium graveolens. The sequence continues at coordinate 110,227,793 of NC_133649.1, read as the reverse complement.
TTTGGGATAATTTAAGTTTGTAAAAGTTTGTAATAATGTTTAATACTCAGTTCTGAGTTTGAATAGTTGGGATTTGAACGGTTTGTAATATAATAGTGTGTTTGGCTTGTGTGCATACTTTAACCTGTTGCGGTCCGTGGTAGTTGGTAAGTAGGGTCATTGCATATTATTATTATCTTTATTATTGTTATAAACAGGTTATAAATAAGGTGTGTGTGGATCCCAAACTTCTGACCCGGGTTTGGAGGGTGCAACAATCCCTCTCAGGTACACACTTCACGTCTATCCCTCTCAAGACACGGTTTTGCGTCCATCCCTCTCAGGTATGCATACTCCACATGTTCATCAGTATGGAACTTATATTGTTCCCCAAAGCATATTGCTTGTTGATAGGTACACTTTGATTTGTACGTATATATGTGTACTTTTGAGAATTTTCGGAGGAAGTACTAAGGATGTGAGTTGATCGTTGTCAACAGATTTTTTTACATAAGGGGGAATTTCTTTTGAAACTATAATCAAAATATTTGAAATAAGTCGAGATAATATTCTCTGACGATCTGAAATTATTCAAATGATTTTCCGAAAATCAGAAAATATTTTAAATTAGGCTTTATGATTTTTAAATCATAATAAATCATTAGATAGATAATTATTAATTAAATATTAATTATTAAATAATTAAACCTCGAATGAGTTTACTTTAAAAGAATATTTGAAATAATATTCCTTAACTAATTTATATTTACGTAATTTAAAGTAATCTTTAATATTTAATCGGGTTTGAAATAATTAAGCAATGAAGAATACTTCTTCTATAATAAATGATTAGTTAAATAATGCTCATTATTCGAACAATAAAATATAGTTGAGGGAATACGATCGTTGGAAATAGTTTTAATAAAAGTTCGAGATACTTAATATTTCGCAAGTGGACATTGAATCCCTTGGAATAAATAAGTACGAACTTTTAATGGTCCAAAACATCTGCGAGATGATTCCGAGTTTATACTTTATAAAAACTGACCGACTCTCGGTCTTATAACTTATATATCACGCTCTACTATAGCGTTTGTATTCTTAAATAAATCACCTCCGGAATACTTCCGTATTTTCATAAAATTATATTGACCGATCCTCGGTCTAAAATATACTCCTCATATATACAACGCTACTCTCTAGCGTTATCGCTTGAAATTCGGTAATATTCATATACCAAAATCATTATCATATCGTATGATATTATATAATATAATTCGTAAAACATCATAATATAACATCATGTATATAACGACATTATTTGAAAACAAACACAACACAACAGTTTCAAAAAGGTAGGGTTTGAAAACTTGCTTGGAGTCCAAGATACGTTTCCCGACTTCCTCTCGTTCCGGGTTTTCTAATCAACAAACATCATAATCTTAATCAGTATTCCTACTCTCATCACCAACTTATATTTCTAATAAGTTCAATACTTTATAATTTTCATTATTCGACCGACTCGAAATAAGTATACTCCTTGGTCGAAACGGACGGTCAAAGTGGTCTTCTAGATTTGACGTTACCGAATATTACTATTACGCGACCCACACTCTATCATTTTTAATAATTCATAAAATTAATATTTTAATACGAAACCACCTCGAGGAGCTTCTTGAGTGCTTGTAATATTTATCCTAAAATTTCATTTTGATAAAATAAATTTAATTAGGTGAAAAGCATTTCAAAAGTTCGGTCAACTACGTAGTTTTACTATTTAAACCGTTTTCACTAAAATATTGATATCTCTCAAACCGTTAACTTAATTGACGCACCGTTCTCGCGGGCATGATCTAGACAAAACTTAGAACACATCATTTGAAAAAAAAATTCTGGTAAAAGGGATGAAAATCCCGAAGTGGCAGTTTCCTAACAGGGGGTTGTTTTTGACAAAACCATACTTATATTCAAGATCCTTACTTTTCTTGAAACTTAAAACTTAAACAAAGTTTGGATGAATGTTTATACCTTCCTTGAAGCTTGTTAATACTTAATTAAGTATCATCAAAACCATACTTATATTCAAGATCCTTACTTTTCTTGAAACTTAAAACTTAAACAATGTTTGGATGAATGTTTATACCTTCCTTGAAGCTTGTTAATACTTAATAAAGTCCTAATATCCTTGATGAAGCCTTGGTCTAACTTTAGGAGTCTTAAACTTGTTAGTGTAGGTGCCCTAGAGGCAATACATTATTCTTTTATAATCTTTATGTCAGTTGATCATTCAATAAATGTATATATTATGACCTTAATTACTGCGATATTTTGTTAGCATAATAAATGTCCTTAAAATCATGATACAAATTATATAGTTTAAGTACATGACTTGAACTTGAGATTATATAATATATCATATTCTTAAAGGTCCCTAGTCGAGTATTATTATATAGGACAATAATAATACATAGATAGACTAGTATGTTGTTTGACAAGATAACCACATCTCATTGGTTATAAGTATGGGGATACTAAAGTCAATACATAGGTACATGTGACAGTACATGGTACTGGACAGACCCACAGTGAGATTCTTCATGTTTAATAAAGTCATAAGAAAGACTCACAGTGATAATGGTGTAACGATCCTTTGACTTGAAATCATTATATTTCTATACGAGGATTAATATACTTTGACTACATTAAAAGTTACTTTTGATCGGGTGATGATAAAAGTGGACATCGGGTATATCATGAATCGTATGAGAAATATGCATGATAGATAAATGATTTAACCCTCCTATAATTAGGAGAGATATTATTGGCCTCTTGATCAAGTGAGATTATAAAACCATGGCCATGCTCAAATAATGATTTGTCTCGATAATCTACTGATGGAACAAGTAAACCCGGATTAAGTGTTGAAGAGGATGACTAAATACATGCCTCGAGTTTAATCTATAATATATATGGTTAAAGGGATTATATTACACAAAAACCATTAATCACGAAAGGTTTTATCTAATCACGATTTAATTATTGTTTAATTGGGTAACAATAATGTATTACTAGATACCGCTCATTATTTATAATTTTATTAGAGAATAAAATTATTGCCAATTAAATAATAGCCTATAGGGTCGTACAAATAAAGCACTTAATAGAATAGTTAATTTATATTATGGATTTAAATTAATTGATGATTATTTGAATTTTATTATAATTAAGTAAGACTTAATTGAGATAATATAAATTCGAATTAAAAGGAATGTTTTTGCCCATAATAATTAAGTATGACTTAGTTATTAATTAAATAATAGAAATTCGTTTTTATTATTTAATCCAATACCTACTAGGGTTGGGCTTTGCTATTATGGGCCTTTTTAATCAGCCATTATAAATAGATAATGATAGGTTAAAGAGGCTTGTACGTTTTTTTAAGAAAAAAACCCTAGCAGCAAAGAGAGGCAGAGGCAATTCAGATCGTCAAGAAGGAGGCTAGTACATCCATTCCGTAGTCAAGTTCGTGAGACGTTCTTGAAGGTGCTCGTGTGGATACCATAGAGGTGTTTCTCCGAGAGGTAGACACAAAGCGTGATAGCTAGGATCTCCGTTGAGTTCGTGAAAGTTAAGCTCTTGAAAGGTATGATTCGTTATCTCCATAATCTGCCCATAATTATACATGGATCCTGTTTTGGGTTTCGAAATTTTTGTTTTATTTACGTTTATCCGCTGCGTTTTATGCCTTCGAAACCCAACAATGGCATCAGAGCTACGTGTATAAGGGGCTAATTTGGTTACGTGTTTACTGTATTTTTACAAGTATGTATGTGTGATGAGTCTGCCATGATAACAGTTATGTTATATGAGTCTGCCATGATAACAGTTATGTTATATGAGTCTGCCATGATAACAGTTATGTTATATGAATGATATGATGAATCTGTTAATGATCTATATGATGATACTAGTATGTTTAAGATCTGCCATAACTCATATGTATGCGATCTCTTAAAATATGTATACTGATACATGTTTTTGGTAACTGGGATATGGATCGTGTGTATACTGATACATGCTTCTGGAATAGTATTCTGATACATGTTTTGCTAGTATTCTGATACTTGATTTTGCAAAAATTTCCGCCATCGGGGGGTCGATCCGCGTGCTTAGGGTTTCATTTTTAATTTGTGCTTATGACATATGTTTTACTTATTTATTATTCTTGATTGGATCATGATAAGTGATAAATAGTATGTCATCTTTATAGGATCTAACATGTTCTTTAATGGTTACTTGAGCATGGTGCATAGTTATGGCCTTAAGACCTTAGTTGTAATGGTTTATTCTTTTGGTTTGTAATAAATACGACTTGCATGTCGTTTTCTATTTGTAGTTATTTTATCTCGAATGTAACTCGAGTTCTTTTGTAAGTTCATTAGTATAATTCTTAATGTAACATCCAAGAAGGACAAGGGAAAGAGGAGGCATCCAATGGAAGCCAAGGAGACAATGGAAGCAATAGAGAAGACATATGTAATAGTTATTTTTACACCATAGATTGACCTTGATCTTTTCATTAGCCTGAAAAGATCACATAGGATTGGTCCATAACTATTGCACGTTTACTTTACGCACTTTTTATATGATGTATAAATAGTATGTGTAGAGTAGAAAATGCATGTTTTAATTAGATTAATGATGCATGTATGTATTAGATACATCACCCATGCCATGCCTTTAAACAAGATAAAATCTGTAATGACTCAAGATTTAAAATTAACAAACGATCATGAGATTCTCGTGTTTATGAAACACGGAATAAAATACGAATTTTCTTTATTTCTGACATGGGGTGATTTTGTCAACAACGGGTTCATAGAACTTGTAAGGCTGTGGGTTTAAGCGAGACCGATGTGACTCCTCCACTACCTGGAAATCAAACCATTGACGAGTATTGATTTGAAGTATTTTATTCAAGGAAAAATTGGGAATCTCTTTATGATGGGATCATGATCGTTCTAAATTAAAAAAAATCCCTAAGTAAAAATATTAAGTTTTAGTCAGATGCTTTCCAATGAATGAACACTCATTAAATCCTAGATCGATAAGGGGAAGGGCTGTCAGTGGCAGGGGACTCCTATATATCATGGTGAAATGTGACGAATATAAACGGTTATATTCGGACGTTGTATCATTGGGTCTAACTTAACTGAGTCATCATAATAAGGTGAATATAAACGGTTATATTCAACTATTATGAACTTAGAAGCATAGTGTTTGGTTAAAAATCTATTAGATAGATAAGATCAATTGTTGTTCACCAAATTATCCAAGAATTATATATGATATAATTGACAACTGTTGTCTACCTAAATAATCATGTTTTAAGGATACCAGTGGTTGACTTAGAACATGATGAAATAAGGATCTTGGCTCACTAGAAAGATTTATGGGATATACTTTCCGAATTAATAGTTAGGGCTATTAATTTGATAAAAAAATAGTGGGAGATATATTATGAATATATCATAATCATATGAACATAAAATTTTAACTCAGAAAATCTAATGTTTATTTTGCGCTATTATTATTGTAGATACTGAGTAATGGCAAACAACACAAACACACTATCCGTACATTTAGTCCTTGAGAAGGACAAGCTGACAGGAGGAAACAACTTCCTAGACTGGCAGAGGAATTTGAGGATTGTCCTTAGGCAGGAGCGCAAGCTTCATGTCATTGATATTCCTCCTCCAGGCCCCCTTCCTGAAGGTGCTACTGCTGATGAACGAGCAGCACGCACAAGGGATGAGAATGATGCAAATGATGTTGCATGTCTTATGTTGGAAACTATGAGTGCTGAGCTTCAAAGACAACATGTGCATATGGATGCATATACTATCAATGAGCACTTGCAAAGCATGTTTGCAAGCCAAACTCGTCAAGAAAGGTTCAACACGAGTAAGTCACTTTTTAATTGCAAACAAGGGGCGAGTGAACCAGTTGGCCCACATGTTCTGAAGATGATTGGTTACATTGAGTACCTTGAAACTTTGGGTTTCCCGATTGGTCCGGAAACTGGTATTGACCTAATCATGAATTCTTTGAACAGCAACACTCAGTTTGTTGTGAACTACAATATGAATGAATTTGACAAAACACCTACTGAATTGTTGCATATGTTGAGAACATATGAGACCAACATGAAGACAGCTGAACCTGCTCCCATACTGATGGTGGGAAATAAAGGTAAGGCCAAAGGGAAGGGCAAATGGAAGGGTAAGAAGAAGATTGGATCTGATTCTACACCCAAGCCAAAGTCAGGTCCCAAACAGGCTTTAAAACCTAAAAGTGGTGTGGCCAAGGGTGAATGTCACTACTGTAAGAAAGATGGTCACTGGAAGAGAAACTATCCAATTTACTTGGAGGATCTGAAGAAAAAGAAAGCAGTTCAGATTTCTGGATCAGGTATTTATGTTATAGAAGTCAATTTGTCTATTTCTACATCTTGGGTATTTGATACTGGATGTGCTTCTCACATTTGTATAAATGTGCAGGGCCTGTAGAGGAGTAGAACTTTGGCTAAGGGAGAAGTGGACCTAAGAGTAGGCAATGGAGCAAAAGTTGCTGCTTTAGCTGTAGGGACTTATTATTTATCTATGCCATCTGGGCTTGTTTTAGAACTAGAAGACTGTTTTTACGTGCCTGCAATTCGCAGAAACATTATTTCTGTTTCTTGTTTGGACAAGAAAGGTTTTTCATTTACAATAAAGAACAACAGTTGCTCTTTTGCTTTGAATGATTTAACCTATGGTGTTGCGCATTTATTTAATGGTTTATATGTTCTTGATTTAGATAACCCTGTCTGTAATATAGAAAACAAACGACTTAAAATGAATGAGTCAAATCAAACATACCTCTGACATTGTCGTCTAGGCCACATAAATGAGAAACGCATATCCAAATTACATAAGGATGGATACTTGGATAAGTTTGATTTTGAATCATACCAAGAATGCGAATCTTGTTTGCTTGGTAAGATGACTAAAGCCCCTTTCACTGGTAAGGGTCAAAGGGCCACTAAACGTGTGGAACTAATACATAGTGATGTATGTGGCCCAATGCGTGTAATGGCTAGAGGAGGCTACTACTACTTCATAACATTTACTGATGATTTCAGTAGATATGGATATGTATATCTTATGAAGAACAAATCCGATTCTTTTAAAAAATTTAAAGAATACAAGATTGAAGTAGAGAAGCAAATTGGCGGAGATGCAAGTATTAAGATCTTACGATCCGATCGTGGGGGTGAATACTTAAGCACCGAATTTAGAGAGTATTTGAAAGAGTGTGGTATTGTATCATAACTCACTCCACCAGGAACACCTCAATGGAATGGAGTTTCAGAGAGGAGAAATCGCACCTTGTTGTACATGGTGCGATCGATGATGAGTCATGCAGATATTCCAATTAGTTTCTGGGGTTACGCTCTAGAAACAGCGGCTTTCACACTTCACCGTGTTCCTACTAAGAAGGTTCAAAAGACTCCATATGAGATATGGAAGGAAAAACGGTCAGGCATGACCTTTATGAAAGTTTGGGGATGTAAGGCGTTTGTGAAACGTCAAGAATCTGAAAAGCTTGGACCTAAATCCAAAGAGTGCATTTTTGTAGGATACCCTAATGAAACGAAGGCGTATTATTTTTATAGTCCTTCTGAGCAGAAAGTGTTTATTGCTCGAGATGCTGTCTTCATGGAAAGAGATTTTGTTTCCAAAAGAAACAGTGGGAGAACTATAGATCTCGATGAAGATCGAGGACCGCAAAATAGCATTGAACCTGAAGTGGAACAAGAGCAGAATAATGATAATGCTCAACAAACACAGTTTGTTCGTAGATCTGGTAGATTTCGCCATGAGCTAGAGAGATATGGATTTCTCATGACTCAGTGTGGTGATTTGATGCTCATAGATGAAGATGAGCCTCTCACATACCAAGATGATATGAACAGTCCAGACTCTAAGAGATGGCTTGAAGCCATGAAATCCGAGATAGATTCCATGTACGAAAACCAAGTATGGACTTTGGTTGATCCACCTGAAGGGGTAAAACCCATAGGGTGCAAATGGGTTTTTAAGAAGAAAAAGGGCATGGATGGAAATGTTCAGACCTATAAAGCTAGGCTGGTTGTAAAAGGTTTCAAATAAATTCATGGTATTGACTATGATGAAACTTTCTCACCAGTGGCTATGGTCAAGTCTATAAGGATTTTACTTGCCATTACAGCATTCCATGATTATGAAATCTGGCAAATGGATGTCAAAACAGCCTTCCTTAATGGAAGCCTTGAAGAGGATGTGTACATGACACAACCTGAGGGTTTTGTCGATCCAAGGAATGCTGGCAAGGTATGTAAATTGCGTCGATCCATTTATGGATTGAAGCAATCCTCTTGGAGATGGAATATCCATTTTGATGAAATAGTCACAGAGTATGGCTTTGTTCAAAACGAAGATGAACTGTGTGTTTACAAGAAGGTTAGTGGGAGCTATGTGGCATTTATAGTACTATATGTTGATGATATACTACTAATGGGGAATGACATACCTTCTCTAAAGGCTGTTAAGACTTGGTTAGGGAGCAATTTCTCCATTAAAGACTTAGGAGAGGCATCCTACATTCTAGGAATGAGGATCTATAGAGAAAGATCTAGAAGGATGATCGGTCTAAGTCAGAGCACATACATTGATAAGATTTTGCATCATTTTGGAATGCAAAATGCAAAAAGGGGATATGTCCCCGTGTCTCAAGGGATAACGATCTCTAAGGACCAATGTCCGAAATCATTGGATGAGAAGGACCACATGAATAAAGTTCCATATGCTTCAGCAATTGGATCTATCATGTATGCAATGGTATGTACTCGCACAGATGTCTCGTATGCTTTGAGCATGACGAGCAGATACCAGTCTAATCCGGGTGAAGGTCACCGGAAGGCAGTTAAGAATATTCTTAAGTACCTGAAAAGAACTAAAGATTTATTCTTGGTGTATGGAGGAGAAGAGAAACTCGTTGTAAAAGGTTACACCGATGCAAGTTTCCAAACAGATAGAGATGATACTGTATCACAGTCTGGTTTTGTGTTTTGTCTAAACGGAGGTGCTGTAAGCTGGAAGAGTTCAAAGCAAGAAACAGTAGCTGATTCTACAATGGAGGCTGAGTACATTGCAGCTTATGAAGCAGCTAAGGAGGCCGTTTGGATTCGAAAGTTCATTTCTGATTTAGGAGTGGTTCCATCGATCGCAGATCCCATTGATCTATACTGCGATAATAATGGAGCCATTGCACAGGCTAAAGAACCTAGATTACACTCCCGGGCTAAACATATACTCAGGAGATTTCACCTTATTCAAGATATTAATGAAAGGGGTGATATACACATATGTAAAGTGCACACAATTGATAACATTGCAGACCCACTGACCAAAGGCTTGTCGTAGCAGAAGCACGATAGTCACACTAGTTCCATGGGTATTAGATATATGGGTGATTGGCTCTAGTGCAAGTGGGAGATTGTTAGTGTAGGTGCCCTAGAGGTAATACATTATTCTTTTATAATCTTTATGTCAGTTGATCATTCAATAAATGTATTTATTATGACCTTAATTACTGCGATATTTTGTTAGCATAATAAATGTCCTTAGAATCATGATACAAATTGTATAGTTTAAGTACATGACTTGAACTTGAGATTATATAATATATCATATTCTTAAAGGTCCCTAGTCGAGTATTATTATATAGGACAATAATAATACATAGATAGACTAGTATGTTGTTTGACAAGATAACCACATCTCATTGGTTATAAGTATGGGGATACTAAAGTCAATACATAGGTACATGTGAGAGTACATGGTACTGGACAGACCCACAGTGAGATTCTTCATGTTTAATAAAGTCATAAGAAAGACTCTCAGTGATAATGGTGTAACGATCCTTTGACTTGAAATCATTATATTTCTATACGAGGATTAATATACTTTGACTACATTAAAAGTTACTTTTGATCGGGTGATGATAAAAGTGGACATCGGGTATATCATGAATCGTATGAGAAATATGAATGATAGATAAAGGATTTAACCCTCCTATAATTAGGAGAGATATTATTGGCCTCTTGATTGAGTAAGATTATAAAAGCATGGCCATGCTCAAATAATGATTTGTCTCGATAATCTACTCATGGATCAAGTAAACCCGGATTAAATATTGAAGAGGATGACTAAATACATGCCTCGAGTTTAATCTATAATATGTATGGTTAAAGGGATTATATTACACGAAAAACATTAATCACGAAAGGTTTTATCTAATCACGATTTAATTATTGTTTAATTGGGTAATAATGATATATTACTAGATACCGCTCATTATTTATAATTTTATTAGAGAATAAAATTATTGCCAATTAAATAATAGCCTATAGGGTCGTACAAATAGAGCACTTAATGGAATAGTTAATTTATATTATGGATTTAAATTAATTGATGATTATTTGAATTTTATTATAATTAAGTAAGACTTAATTGAGATAATATAAATTCGAATTAAAAGGAATGTTTTTGCCCATAATAATTAAGTATGACTTAGTTATTAATTAAATAACAGAAATTCGTTTTTATTATTTAATCCAATACCTACTAGGGTTGGGCTTTGCTATTATGGGCCTTTTTAATCAGCCATTATAAATAGATAATGATAGGTTAAAGAGGCTTGTACATTTTTTAAGAAAAAAACCCTAGAAGCAAAGAGAGAAGAGGCAATTCAGATCGTCAAGAAGGAGGCTAGTACATCCATTCCGTAGTCAAGTTCGTGAGACATTCTTGAAGGTGCTCGTGTGGATACCATAGAGGTGTTTCTTTGAGAGGTAGACACAAAGCGTGATAGCTAGGATCTCCGTTGAGTTCGTGAAAGTTAAGCTCTTGAAAGGTATGATTCGTTATCCCCATAATCTGCCCATAATTAAACATGGATCCTATTTTGGGTTTCGAAATTTTTGTTTTATTTACGTTTATCCGCTGCGTTTTATGCCTTCGGAACCCAACAAAACTTTCATGAAAAATCAAGTAAACAAGTTTGTCACACCCCCAACTTAAACAGCAAAATAAATATAGCTATTACATCATTTTAATGAAGAATATACATCCAAATCCAAGATCTTACAGTTTAGGGTTTGGAACAGCCCAACACTACCAACTATTACATCTGAATACAAATACCGAGTCCTCACACAACTATTATTACTTATTCTACTTGTGCTCGAACATAAGCATCAGCATCACAGGTCTTACGGGCAGTCTGCTTGAATCTAACCAAAGCTGCTAGCTGTAATATCAGGGTAAAGTAAGAAGTGAGCCGAATGCTCAACAAGTGCTAACAACACAACACAAAACATAAATCGAGATATACTTTTAAGAATTTCAATGGAAAGACATAACTAATGATAACGAGAGATAAAACTATGTGAGATGGCATCATTTTGCTTGTATCAAAACAATTTTAAAAAAATCATGTCTTAATCAAAATCATTTTATGACGCTACGGATTATAGCCGGTGATCAGCCACGAAGTAATCCCGAACCTCGCTGGGTTCTAAAACATTAACGGGAATCCCTAGGCAACTTTTAAGCCTAATATAAGTGTGGAAATGACTCGCGTCTCAGTCCAGATCCACTATTCAAGAAAACATTTATCCCCCTTTGGGACTGAAAACCCATATTTTATTTATTTCAAAAGCTGATGCCGAATTGTAACAAAATCTCTTTTAACAGTACACATTTTTATTAAGGGAATATAGATCAACTCGAAACACGGGAAATATGGTACTAAATCTCAGGGCCATGATTCACAAAACTTTACTCTATTAGGGTAACCAAAAGGTTTTCATATGTCAGAAATTGGACAGGAAAATATGGTGAGACTAATGGATAATATGAAGGGGTAATGCCAAATTGGGCTTAAAGCAATGGTTTCTCATCAAGGTACAGGTGTTGGATCATTAAGAAGATAAGCTTCACGAATACTATGGGTATTAAGGTAATGATCTCTAGCTCAGGATGAATGTATATATCAGAATTGTCAAGCTTTAGGATAGGAAAGAGGGTATCAATCAATGAGGAATCAGGTTGGTAAGTTTCTGACTATCAAAGTTCAAGGTAAGGTTCTATAGGGGTTCAAATATCAGGATGAGATATCAATACTTAGGAATCATCATCATGTTAATCAAAAGGATCAATCAAGTAATATAACAACTCTTTATTTTATCATGGCATTTAACTATCATGAAGAGACTTTTGAACTACTTGCAATACATACTTGAGGGTTCATGGCATCTCTATGTAATTCAAAGATAAGCGAGAGATACGCTTGATTTAAACATATCAAAATGACTCAGAATAATTGCATCGATAAATATGAACTGTTTATAGTAAATATGAAGGTCAAGTTGAATCACTTGCCTTGAGATAGGCTGGTCTGGTCTGACTGGTAGGAGCAACTGGAGCTTCACTCGACTTTTATGGCAAGTTTTCCCTCATCTCGAGATCCTACATAAATAATAATAATCCTCATTATAATATATTCTTACCATCTTAACCTATTTACAACCCGAAATTAAACACGGATGGCACTTAGGCCTATATGCACTTAATTTATATCCACCTTTATATTTCAATTGTACACACGTAGCCACATAATCACATATCGTATATTAATACCAAATAACACCATAATGCAACACTAGGCTTGGATGATCTCGACTCACAACTTAAGTCACTTGGTCGCTAAACTAGACAAGATCTTCAAATTTTGGCTTCCTAACTCGATGTGCCTTTCCTAAATTATCCAAAACCTATTGACCCTCACTTGCCTTTTGCTCTACTGACCTTATACTATCTTAAAACTATGGTGGTCGACCTAATACTCACTTCTAAGTGTTCTAAAACTATGTGATAAGTGAAAGTGCTCACTGGTGCAAATTTCAGAATGACAACTATGGTTTCTTGAGTACATTAGACACTCTTAAACTACAAGCTTTCCTTCAAAACTTTTACACAAGACTCTCCTGACCTAAGGGCATCTCACAAACTTGATGTGGCTCAAGGGCCTAGCTTGGGCCTTCTTGGGCCTAAGCCAAAAGTCCAAGGTTCCCCTATTTTTCTAGGCAGAAAATGCCCTGACTTGAATTAACTTGCGACACATGGTTCTAACTCATATATTATGAACTATGGTTGAAAAAACTTCTCTGACACTCCCTCTAACTAAGGCCCAATTGGGCCTAATGAGGGCCTACCTATGACATGGTCAAATATCCCTAATTCTAAGTTGCAACAAAACTGTCCCCTGCTGGACAGATTTTGTTATTCTACTTGTGCATCTAACCAAATGACATGCAAACCTCCAACAAACTCCTAAAACCTTTTATATACTCCCAATACTAACTTCTGGTAGCTTGGGCCTGGAAGTGCACACCAATGACATGGTCAAAACTCACTCTAAACCTCAGGGTGCTATACTGATTTTTCTGCAGAAACTATAACTCTCATTTTCCAAGGTTTTGACTTGACAAACTCAACTAACAACAACTAAATACTTAAACCAAGACTTATACATGGAATTCCACTGAACTAACTCCCTTATTCTCAAAATAACCTTGGTGAGATCATCCTTACCTAAGGTACAATTATGGCAAAACAAAAGAGACTACACTTCACAAATCATAAATCTTCATGCTTTTGAAACAACAAGATATATATTTTTTTATAAAAGATAACCACGAATTATTACCATGCAACAAGAAGCATAAATCAATATTAACACATTATTCCTACTGAAATTAAGGCTCACTAACAAAATCTTTCCAAATGATCAAGATCTTACAACATTCTAAGAGAAATCCACATGCATGCATGCCTTCGGGTTTTTCAAACCAAAACAACACATTTTCTACATATGTTCTATCATAAAATTGACATGCAAGCCTAGCATAAGATATACCTAGATGATCACTTAGCATGCAAAGAGTTTTATTAAGACTTCACTAAGATTTTCATGTTATCATCACAAAAACACACAAAGTGGAACATGACAACCAAAACACCATCCATTCGGCTCCTATCAAGTCATGGCCGAATGGATTAGGGTGAAAACAACAATTGCATGAGTGTAGCATACTCATGTCTAGCCATTATCAACCCTTTGCTACTATAACTCATGGTGAAAGCCTTGAATTCACAAGAATCAAGTATATTCACTTGGAGTTTTAACAAAACACCACCATGCAAGATCAACACACAAGTTTTTCTACTCTAAACTCTTAAGATATACAAGAACAACATGTAGGGAGTAGGATTACTTGATAATAGGATGATTGTTTGAGTGAGAAATGAAGAAAGAAGGGAATGAGGGCTCGGTTTTTGGGAATTGCCGAGAGGGGAGGGGGAAAAACCGAGAGGAGGGGGAGGAAAGGAGGAGTGTGGAAATGGTGGGGTGAATGTGGAGTAATAATCATGTTAGTTTGGTTTTTATTTGGCCAAAAGTGAGTGGATTTGAGATTTTACAAGAGTAACCTTCCAATATAGTTAGGTAGATTTGCATGCAAGGGTAAAGGGGTAATTTGGTTAGTAGAATGAAAGTGAGTGGGGTTGGAAATGTCTTCCTTGCCCCTTAGTTGAATTGGAAGAGTATTTGCATGCAAGGGTAGCCATGTAATTTGCTAATTATAACAAATAAAATTTATCAAGATTTATTTTTATAAAATAAAATACAAGTTCAAAAATTATAAAATTTATATCATAAAATAACTTGGATTTTTAGAGACTTTATAAAATCATTTTCAAATTTGTGAACAAAATACCTTTTAAAAGAAAAATTTTCCAAAGCTTAGAATATTCCTTATAAATCAAAAATAAAGAAATTAAATAAACTCTTGCTTTGAAAAATCATATACTACACAAAGCAAATTTATAATGCAGAAATTTTCACTCACACTAGCGTACAATCATTGAATATATTTTCATTTGACTTTAATATTATACCCAATCCACAAATAATATTACATAAAATGCCGGTCGTAACATCCTCTCCCCCTTAAGGGATTCTGTCCCCAGAATCTAAGAGAAAAGATGAGGATGCCGGGAACGCATATCAGACTCTAACTCCCAAGTCGACTCTTCGACCTTAGGGTTCCTCCAAAGTACTTTTACTAACTTTACTAACTTATTTCTAAGACTCTTTACTTGCCAGTCGAGTATTTTAACCGGTTGCTCCACAAATGATAGGTCTGCCTGAATTTCTACAGGTTCATATTCTATCACATGGCTAGCGTCAGGATTGTACTTCTTAAGCAACGACACATGGAATACATTATGCACATGCTGATACTGAGGTGGTAAGGCCAACTCATAGGCCACCTTTCCCACTTGACTTAAAATCTCAAAAGGACCTATGTATCTAGGTGCTAACTTCCCTTTCTTGCCAAATCTCATCAACCCTTTTCTAGGTGACACCTTCAGCAACACAGCTTCGCCAATTTGGAATTGAACGTCCTTACGCGCTGGATACGCATACTTCCTCTGTCTATCTTGAGCAGCAAGCAACCTTTTCTGAATTAACTTGACCGAGTCATGCAACTGTTATACCAATTCCGAGCCGAGAATTCTTCCTTCTCCCACTTCATCCCAACTTGTTGGTGATCTACATTTTCGCCCGTACAAAGCTTCGTATGGTGGAATGCCGATACTGGAATGATAGCTGTTGTTGTAAGAGAATTCAATCAATGACAAATGGTCATCCCAACTTCCTGCAAAATCGATTGCACAACTGCGCAACATGTCTTCAATCATTTGAATTGTCCTTTCACTCTGGCCATCAGTCTGCGGGTGGTACGCCGTGCTCATATTCAACTTTGTGCCAAGACATTCCTGAAATTGCTTCCAGAATCTTGAGTGAAATCGGGGAACTCTGTCTGAAACTATTGATACAGGTACTCCATGCCTTAGTACGATTTCGCGCACATATAGATGAACCAACTTGTCCAGTGATGACTTTTCATTTATTGGAAGGAAATGCGCCGACTTCGTAAGACGATCAATTATAACCCATATTGCGTCATGTCCGGATTTCGTTTGCGGTAGTCCCACTATAAAGTCCATAGCGATATTTTCCCATTTCCATTCTGGAACCTTCAGGGGCTGAATTAATCCGCTTGGTCGTTGATGTTCTGCCTTTATTTTCTGACAAGTATAGCACTTCGCAACCCATTCTGCCACGTCTCGCTTCATATTTGGCCACCAAAAGTTCTTCTTTAAGTCTCGATACATCTTGGTGCTTCCCGGGTGGATTGAAAATTTCGAATTGTGGGCTTCATGGAGGATCTCATTCTTTAATTCAGGTGCATGGGGAATCCATATTTTGGATGAAAACCTTAGTATCCCTTGCTCATCCGTTTGAGTATTAATCTCCTCTCCAGATAACTGATTCTTCTCTTTTTCCATTACTTCCTCTTGACACTTCTTTATCTTTTCCACTAGTGTTGGCTGAAAGGTCATTGCACGACAAATTTCCTCGACTTTTCCATAAGCACAAAGTTCCAATTCCAATCTTTCGATTTCTTCAGATAACTCTTTTCATGTTATCATCATATTCAATCTCTCCTTCCTACTCAGAGCATCGGCCACTACGTTCGCCTTTCCAGGATGGTAATTTATCGAACAGTCATAGTCCTTGATCAATTCCAGCCATCTCCTCTGCCTCATATTGAGCTCTTTTTGAGTAAAAATGTACTTTAAACTCTTGTGATCCGTGTAGATTTCACACTTCTATCCATAGAGGTAATGTCTCCAGATCTTGAGTGCGAACACTATGGCGGCTAGTTCCAAGTCATGCGTCGGGTACTTTAACTCATGCGGCTTCAACTGTCTTGATGCATATGCGATCACTTTACTGTGTTGCATCAACACACAACCCAAACCCTTATGTGAAGCGTCGCTGAATATTACAAAATTGCCTTGATCATCTGGAATTACCAACACCGGAGCTGTTACCAACTTCTGCTTTAACTCTTGAAAGCTATCTTCACATTCTGCACTCCATTCAAACTTTTGATTCTTTCTGGTTAACTTGGTCAATGGCGTGGCGATCTTCGAGAAATCCTTGACGAATCTTCTATAGTATCCGACCAATCCTAGAAAACTTCACAGTTCCGTAGGAGTCTTTGGCCTCTCCCAACTCATAACTGCCTCAATCTTTGCCGGATCCACTTTAACTCCCTCATTTCCAATAACATGCCCCCAAAATTGAACTTCCTTTAACCAAAACTCACATTTGGTAAACTTGGCATACAACTTCTCTTGTCGGAGTATCTCCAATGCTATCCAGAGGTGCTGCTTATGTTCTTCTTCCGACTTAGAATAAATAAGGATGTCATCAATGAATACCACGATAAATTTGTCCAAATACTTCTTAAATACCCGATTCATCAGATCCATAAATACGGCCGGAGCGTTGGTCAATCCAAACGGCATTACTAGGAATTCATAATGCCCATATCTGGTCCTGAATGCGGTCTTAGGAATATCTTCTTCTTTGATCTTTAATTGATGGTATCCGATCTCAAATCAATCTTCGAAAAGCATTTTGCTCCCTTCAACTGATCAAAAAGGTCATCTATCCTTGGTAGCGGGTAGCGGTTCTTGATCGTCACTTATTCAACTCTCGGTAATCTATGCATAGACGCATACTCCCATCTTTCTTCCTTACAAACAGAACAGGTGCTCCCCATGGCGACGTACTTGGTCGTATCACTCCTTTATCCAATAATTCTTGCAGCTGGCTCACCAACTCTTTCATTTCTGCTGGTGCCATCCTATATGGGGCCTTTGAAACTGGTTCCGTGCCTGGAGCAAGGTTGATCTCGAACTCAATTTGTCGATCTGGTGGTAAGCCTGGTAGTTCATCGGGAAACACATCGGGGAACTCGTTAACTACAGGAATATCTTCCATTCTGAGGCTGTCTCTCTCTGAATCCACTACATATGTTAGGAACGACTCAAAACCTTTTCTAAGTAACTTCTTAGCCTGAACAACTGTAAGAAATAGTTGTTCTTGCCTCTGCCCCTTAAATACTACCTTCTCTCCACTCTTCGTCTTTAAATACACTCTCTTGGTCTTACAATTTATCTGAGCGCTATTCTCTCCTAACCAATCCATTCCTAAAATTATATCAAACTCTCCCAACTTGAAGAGTATCAAGTCAACTAAAACTTATACCCTGAAATATCAATCTCACACTTTGGACAAAATTGATTCACAGGAATCTTCTCTG